>NC_069501.1:755960239-756115239 GCF_027579735.1 Bombina bombina | reverse complement strand
TAAGATTTGTATAGGTTTTACTCTTCAATCAAATGTTTTTTATTGGGTTGATACATTTCACAATAATACAACATTTGGTACTTGCAAACATGAAACTTATGCAATTAAAATTCACAATCGTATTAGTAAGAAAACCCATGTTTTTTCCATAGGTGAGTGAGCTTAAGCAATAAAAATAAATCCTACTGGGAAGGTAGGCAGGGAGAGACGGAGTAGGAAAGGGATACAAGGAAATGAAAAAGGGTATTGGGTAGGGATAGGGAACAAGTAAGCAAAAAGGTTCAGCAGCACATAGCAGTATAATATAAAAAGTTGAATTCTTCATTTAAGGCACAAAGGTACATCATGGAAAAAACGACTGACGCATTTCACGCCCCCTAGTTGCGTTTCATCAGAGACTACAGGTGTTCTAGCCATGTCCCTCTTATAGTCAGGTCATGGGCGGATACATATTTTAACCCTTTAATGTCACATCCTACACAAACAGTATTACACATTAAAAGTATGCATAAACATAAAATATGTCACAGTATAGATCATCTTAGGTTCTCAAAATACAATGTGTCAAGGAAAAGAAAAATATGAATAATTTTCTATGAACATTTGTCAGATAAATTTGAACACTCAAAAGAATGCAGATTATGTTCAACTATACGCCTGGATACTATATGTTATTTAACCTTTAAAGGTTACACCACTTTATTCCTATTGAAAAATAGGCACAAACTATTGGTCATATAAATGCATGTATGTCAAACTCTGAAATACCCACAAATGTTATTGAAGCCAATACTATAACCTTGGATAGGCTTTAATTCTAAGATATAGTAAAATTTTGTAAAATTTATTTTAAGCCCTATATATTACCAAATATCATATATGCATTAAGGGCTAAACAAAATAGCTTATATCCCATTCTAAATTAAGGCCATTAAGGATTCTAGTCTTAAGTTGGTAAATCCAATATAGCTCTTTCTTGTCTAAAATCTTATACTTATTTCCACCTCTTAAAGGGACCTTGGCTATGTCTATAATTTTTACCTTAAATTTACCCTCATTGGTGAAATGTGTAAGATTAAAGTGTCTGGCTACTGTGGAATTTTTTTTCAATAATTCTTCACATGATTAACATGTTCCCTTACTCTCACATTGACCTCTCGGGTCGTTTTCCCAACATATTGAATTTTGCAAATATTGCATTCTTTCAAGTGTAAGAATGTGATCTACTTCTGAGACCCATTGGGTAAAGGTAGGAACTTGTTGAGTCTTCCATAGTCTTGGAATTAGTCTCTTTGCGCAAGTTAACATTATCTGAAATAATTTCTTACGATATACACAGTTAAGGCATAGAATGAGGTTAAGAAGGATAATGTGGGGGTTGAAAGTTATATTCGTGCCTAGAATTTGATTCATGCTCTATTTGTAACAAAAAAACAGTAATGTACCTATGTCTCCACACCTCCAGCAACTAGAAGAGGCAGCAGGATAGATATTTCGGAGACGTTGAGGCGTTAAATACCAGCAGGCAAGTATTTTATAATTCAATTCGGACATAATTAATTAAATAGAATTAGAATGAGTCGATTTGAAACATCGTTTCCAGTCAGCATCACTTAGGTTACACATTAAGTTCACATTCCGTTTCAATAAGTATGCAGGGTGTTTTTCGGGAAAAGATCCTCAGAGCAATTTGTATATTATAGAAAGATGTGCCCTTTTAATATTAGGATTGATGCATAATTGCTCAAAAGACGTTAATGGTCTCAGGATATTTTGCTTATATATGCTGTTATTTATTGCATGCCGAATTTGCAGATATGAGTACCAGTTGTGAAATTGAGAGCCTAATTCATCATTTAGTAGTACTCTATCTTTAACACCGTTAGAGTCCAAGATTAAGTAAATGGGAAGGTTCTGAAGATTCTCAACTACATTAGTATCACTAAAAGAGCTATGTTTTTACAAAAGATAGTTATTTAGCAATGGAGTTAGATGGGATATATGGGTGGATATTCCTTTTATATGGGTAATTATATAATCCCAGACATCTAGGTTGGCTTTAATATATTTATCACGATACAATGTTTGTGGCCTGGTGGTTTTAGGTAGCCAGGCAATGTCTCTCATATGCCTAACTAGGGACAGAGAACTCTCAATTGGAACCCATAGAGCAGAGGAGTGTGCATGATTCCAAGATACTATACTTGTTAAGTGTGCTGCCCTGTAGTAGTTTATGATATTAGGGACATTAAGTCCTCCATCCTCTTTACTAAGATACAAAGTGTACTGACCCACTCTGGACTTTTTATAAAACCATATAAACAAATTTACTGCTAGATTTAGAGTTTTGTCGGTAAAAACCTGCGGCTCTAACGCTCCTTTTTTTTTCCAGCGCACCCTTAAGACAACGCTGGTATTACAGGTTTTCTGAATGGCTGCATTAGCCTCAGAAAAGTGAGCGTTGAGCATAATTTAGCGCCACTTCAACCCTCAATACCAGCATTGCTTATGGTAGTGGTAAGCTGGAAAAACGTGCTCGTGCACGATTTTCCCATAGGATACAATGGGGCTGAGCTGGCTGAAAAAACACCTAACACCTGCAAAAAAGCAGCGTTCAGCTCCTAACACAGCCCCATTGTTTCCTATGGGGAAACTGTTTCTAAGTCTACACCTAACACCCTAACATGAACCCCGAGTCTAAACACCCCTAACCTTACACTTATTAACCCCTAATCTGCCGCCCCCAACATCCTCGCCACCTGCATTATATTATTAACCCCTAATCTGCCGCTCCGGACACCGCCGCCATCTACATTATAGCTATGAACCCCTAATCTGCTGTCCCTAACATCGCCGACACCTACATTATATTTATTAACCCCTAATCTGCCCCCCCAACGTCGCCGCCACCACCTACCTACACTTATTAACCCCTAATCTTCTGACCGGACATCGCCGCCACTATAATAAATGTATTAACCCCTAAACCGCCGCACTCCCGCCTCGCAAACACTATAATACATTTTATTAACCCCTAATCTGCCCTCCCTAACATCGACGCCACCTACCTACAATTATTAACCCCTAATCTCCAGCCCCCAACGTCGCCGCTACTATAATAAAGTTATTAACCCCTAAACCTAAGTCTAACCCTAACCCTAACACCCCCCTAAGTTAAATATAATTTAAAGAAAACAAAATAAATTTACTATAATTAAATAAATTATTCCTATTTAAAACTAAATACTTACCTATAAAATAAACCCTAAAATAGCTACAATATAATTAATAATTACATTGTAGCTATTTTAGGATTTGTATTTATTTTAACTAGGTACAATAGCTATTCAATAGTTAATAAGTATTTAATAGCTACCTAGTTAAAATAATTACAAAATTACCTGTAAAATAAATCCTAACCTAAGTTACAAATACACCTAACACTACATTATCAATAAATTAATTAAATAAATTACCTACAATTATCTAAACTAAAATACAATTCAATAAACTAAACTATAATACAAAAACAAACACTAAATTACAAAAAATAAAAAAAGATTACAAGAATTTTAATCTAATTACACCTAATCTAACGCCCCTAATAAAATAAAAAAGCCCCCCAAAATAATAAAATGCCCTACCCTATACTAAATTACAAAGTAATCAGCTCTTTTACCAACCCTTAAAATGGCTTTTTGCGGGGCATTGCCCCAAAGTAATCAGCTCTTTTACCTGTAAAAAAAACAAATACAATCCCCCCCAACATTACAACCCACCACTCACACACCCCTACTCTAAAACCCACCCGATCCCCCCTTAAAAAAACCTAACACTACCCACCTAACTACTAAGCCAGCCAGCCATTGATGGGACAGAAGAGGACATCCGGACCGGCAGAAGTCTTCATCCAATCGGGGCAGAAGAGGTCCTTCAAGCGGCAGATGTCTTCATCCTAGCGGCATCTTCTATCTTCAATCAACCGGATCGGAGCCATCTTGAATCCAGCCGATGCGGAGCCATCCTCTTCTTCCGATGTCCTAACAGCGAATGAAGGTTCCTTTAAAGGACGTCATCCAAGATGGCGTTCCTCAAATTCCGATTGGCTGATAGGATTCTATCAGACAATCGGAATTAAGGTAGGAAAAATCCGATTGGCTGATGTAATCAGCCAATCGGATTGAAGTTCAATCTGATTGGATGATTGGATCAGCCAATAGAATTGACCTTGCATTCTATTGGCTGATCCAATCAGCCAATCGGATTGAACTTCAATCCGATTGGCTGATTACATCAGCCAATCTGATTTTTCCTACCTTAATTCCGATTGGCTGATAGAATCCTATCAGCCAATCGGAATTCGAGGGACGCCATCTTGGATGACGTCATTTAAAGGAACCTTCATTCGCTGTTAGGACATCGGAAGAAGAGGATGGCTCCGCATTGGCTGGATTCAAGATGGCTCCGCTCTGCTCCGGTTGATTGAAGATAGAAGATGCAGATGAAGACATCTGCTGCTTGGAGGACCTCTTCTGCTCCGATTGGATGAAGACATCTGCCGCTTTGAGGACCTCTTCTGCCCCGATCGGATGAAGACTTCTGCCTGTCCGGATGTCCTCTTCTGTCTCATCGATGGCCGGCTGGCTGAAGATGGCTCAAGGTAGGGTAATCTTCAGGGGGGTAGTGTTAGGTTTTTTAAGGGGGGATTGGGTGGGTTGTAATGTTGGGGGGGATTGTATTTGTTTTTTTTACAGGTCAAAGAGCTGACATTGCCTAATATCGCTGAATACGCTCTCCATATTTAACAAAAAAGCTGTCAAAAAGGCACGCACCAAGTATGGGGAGATGAGCAGCGGACTGTTGTTAACTGTCATCGATCTCGCTGCTATTCATTTTTTCACAGCTTTATTTGTATACTGTCACTAAGCACCGCCACTATACTAAACAGTTTAACCCCTATCCCGCCGCTCCCGGAGCCCACTGCCACTCTAATAAAGTTATTAACCCCTATTCCGCCACTCCCGGAGCCCACCGCCACCTACATTATGTTATTAACCCCTAATCTGCTGCCCCCTACACTGCCGCCACCTACATTATGTTATTAACCCCTATCCCGCCGCTCCAGGATCCTACCGCAACTAAATAAAGTTATTAACCCCTATCCCGCTGCTCCCGGAGCCCACCGCAACTAAATAAATGTATTAACCCCTAAACCGCCAGCCCCTCACATCGCCATAAACTAAATTAACCTATTAACCCCTAAACCTACCAACCCGCTAACTTTATATTAAATATTAACTCATCCCTATCTTATAATAAATTTAAACTTACCTTTAAAATTACATTAAACTATATTAAATTAATAATTAACCTACCCTAACTATTATACTAAAATTACATTAAACTATATTAAATTAATAATTAACCTACCCTAACTATTATACTAAAATTACATTAAACTATATTAAATTAATAATTAATCTACCCTAACTGTTATACTAAAATTACATTAAACTATATTAAATTAATAATTAATCTACCCTAACTGTTATACTAAAATTACATTAAACTATATTAAATTAATAATTAATCTACCCTAACTGTTATACTAAAATTACATTAAACTATATTAAATTAATAATTAATCTACCCTAACTTTTATATTAAAATTACATTAAAGTACAATTTAAATTAACTATATTATATATTTAAACATCTAACCCTACTCAAATAATTTAAATCTACACTAAAAAAATTACTGTTACAAAAAATAACAAACACTAAGTTACACAAAAAAATAAACACAAAAAATAAAAAAGAAATGATCAAAGATTTAAACTAATTACACATAATCTAAGAGCCGTTTGAAAATAAAATAGCCCCCTCAAAATAAAAAAACCCTAACCTACAATAAACTACAAATAGCCCTTAAAAGGGCCCTTTGCGGGGCATTGCCCCAAAGAAATCAGCTCTTTTACCTGTAAATAAAAAAATACAAATACCCCCCAACAGTAAAACCCACCACCCACACAACCAACCCCCCAAATAAAACCCTAACTAAATAAACATAAGCTCCCCATTGCCCTGAAAAGGACATTTAGCTCTATTGCTGCCCAAAGCCCTAACCTAAAAATAAAACCCACCCAATACACCCTTAAAAAATCCTAACACTAACCCCAGAAGATTCACTTAAAGTTTTGACGATCCGACATCCATCCTCCAAGAAACTGTCAGAAGTCTTCCTCCAAGCCCGCAGAAGTCTTCACCCAGATGGCATCTTCTATCTTCATCTATTCGGCCCGGAGCAGCTCAATCTTCAAGACATCCAACACGGAGCATCCTCTTCAATCCACGGCTTCTTCGGAATGAAGGTTCTTGGATGACGTAATTTATAGGAACCTTCATTCCGAAGAAGCCATGGATTGAAGAGGATGCTCCGTGTCGGATGTCTTGAAGATTGAGCTGCTCCGGGCCGGATAGATGAAGATAGAAGATGCCATCTGGGTGAAGACTTCTGCGGGCTTGGAGGAAGACTTCGGCTGCTTGGATGAAGACTTCTGCCGGTTTCTTGGAGGATGGATGTCGGATCTTCAAAACTGTAAGTGAATCTTCTGGGGTTAGTGGCAATGGGGAGCTTAGGTTTTTTTAGTTAGGGTTTTATTTGGGGGGTTGGTTGTGTAGGTGGTAGGTTTTACTGTTGGGGGGGTATTTGTATTTTTTTATTTACAGGTAAAAGAGCTGATTTCTTTGGGGCAATGCCCCGCAAAAGGCATTTTGAGTAGGGTTAGGTGTTTAAATATATAATATAGTTAATTTAATTTGTAGTTTAATGTAATTTTAGTATAAAAGTTAGGGTAGATTAATTATTAATTTAATATAGTTTAATGTAATTTAGTCTAATAGTTAGGGTAGGATAATTATTAGTTTAATATAGTTTAATGTAATTTTAGTATAACAGTTAGGGTAGGTTAATTAGTAGTTTAATATAGTTTAATTTAAATCTAAAGGTAATTTTAAATTTATTATAAGATAGGGATGAGTTAATAATTAATATAAAGTTAGCGGGTTGTTAGGTTTAGGGGTTAATAGTTTAATTTAGTTTATGGTGATTTGGGGGGCTGGCGGTTTAGTGGTTAATAGGTTTAGTAAGTGCTAGTGATGTGGGAGGCCAGGGGTTTAGGGGTTAATACATTTATTTAGTTGCGGTGGGGTCCGGGAGTGGCGGGATAGGGGTTAATAACTTTATGTAGGTGGCGGCAGTGTCGGGGAGGCCGATTAGGGGTTAATAAGTATAATGTAGGTGGAGGTGGTGTAGGGGGCAGCAGATTAGGGGTGTTTAGACTCTGGGAACATGTTAGGGTGTTAGGTGTAAACTTAAATTTTGTTCTACCATAGGAATCAATGGGATATCGGACAGCAGCGAACATAAGCTTTCGCTGCTTTCAGACTCCTATGATTCCTTTGGCATCAGATTCCTATGGCATCTGCCGCCTTCAGGGCAGCGGATTGAAAACCAGGTATGCTGGGCCGGAATAGTGGCGAGCGTACCTGGTAGTTATTTGATAGCAAAAGTAGTCAGATAGTGCCGAATTTGCATTCGGAACATCTGTAGTGACGTAAGCATCGATCTGTGTCGGACTGAGACTGGCGGATCGTATGTTACGTCACAGATTTCTACTTTTGCCAGTCTGTAGGCTTTGATAAATAAGGCGAATCAAGCTCTCCACAATTACGCTGCGGAATTCCAGCGTATTTGCAGTTGACAGCTTGATAAATAGGCCCCATAATCTTTTCTGTGATGGTAAATTCAGTGTTAAGAGTTATAAATTCTACATCCTGTGTTGGTAGGTTTATTAGCATTATCCCAGACTTGTTATAGACTAGGGTTTGTACCAAAGCAGACAGTGTTGTAGATGGGGATTGAAGGGTAAGGATCACATCATCCTCAAACAAGAGGCATTTTTTGTGAGATTATTGTACTGTACTCCATGAATATCAGGGTTGTTTCTAATCTGTATTGCCAATATTTCAATGTTAAGGGCAAATAATAATGGCGATAGCTGGCAACCCTGACGCGTACCATTCAAAATGGGGAAAGATTGTGAGATATTGTTATTAACTCTAACTCTAGCTCTAGGGCCCTGGTATAAAGCCTGAATTCTAGTGAGAAATGTGCTTGAGAATCCAAACTTCGACAGGGCCCTCCACATAAAGTGCCAGTCAACCCTTCAGAAAGTCTTCTTTGCGTCAGTGGATAAGAGGGTGAGGGGGGCCTTACTTTCATAGGCATTTTGCAGAGAGTGTAATACTCTGATTGTGTTATCATTTAGCATCTCTTCCTTAAACAAATCCCACCTGGTACGGGTGTATAATTTTTGGTAAGACTAAATTCATTTGATTCGCAAGTATTTTGGCATACATTTTTATGTCAATATTTATAAGCGATATTGGTCTATAATTTCCTACATGGTTTCTAGATTTATCTGGTTTTGGGATAACTGTAATAAAAGCTTCCAGTAGAGGTTGGGAAAGAGTGTTACCCTGATCTATAGAGATAAAGAGTGTATGTAAAGGTGGGCATAATTGAGACTGAAGAAGTTGAGAAAATTTTGCTGAAAGACCGTCCGGCCCGGGGTATTTGCCATTTGGAAGTGCTTGTATTGTGGTTTTAATTTCTTTCAGAGTTATAGGGGAGTCTAAAAGCTGTCTATCCTCATCTGTAATGGATGGAGTTTCCAGTGTGGCTAAATATGTTTCTATTTTACTGATTTTATCATATTCTATGTTATGATTAAGGTTGTAAAGTTTAGAATAATAGGAAACAAAGGTATCTGCAATGTCTTCATTTTTGCTGACAGACTTATCTGAGGCATGGGTTAGGGATCTAATAAATGTAGTATACGTTTGCTTTTTAAGGGATCTAGCCAGCAAGCGCCGTGCCTTATTACTCTCTACAAAAAATATTGCTTTGTTAGCAAGGGCTCTCATATGTGCATTTTGTATTAGGAATTTGTTAATGTTGTCTCTCGCTATAGTTAGGTCGGCAAGTTTCTCGGAAGAGGTAAAATTTTTGTTTAGGATGTGAATTAAACTAATCTAAGTTTCCGCTCTTTGACATTATGTTTGATTAGGACGCCACGAATGTAGCATTTATATGCCTCCCAATTGTTTGCAGGGGATGTGTCCTCCGGCTTATTAATGAGAAAATATTCATCAGTTACTTTTATTATGTCGTCCATTGTGTCTCGATTTGTAAGGATGGAGTCGTTAAGTCTCCAGTTGAGTATATTTTGTGTTTTAGCAGACCAATTAAAGGTGGTAAGAACCATGCTGTGGTCAGACCAGTAAGTGTGCGATATTTTAGAGTGAATGAGATTAGTCAGAAACGATTGGTTGCAAAAAATGTAGTCTAACCGGGAATATGAGTGTTGTGGATGGGAGAAGAAGGTGTAATCTTTTCGGGTTGTGTAGACTGTCCTACAAGTGTCAAACAAAGAGATGGATTGTAAAATTGCACAATTACTTTTCAGCAAATTATTACGAAGGTATGATTTCACGGTAGAAGTAGCTAGAGTAGGGTTCATGGGGAAATTGAAATCGCCTTCTAGTATAATTGGGCCTTTAGAGATATCTAACAGTGTGTTAACTAAAGACCTAAAGAAGAAAGGCGTAGCCCTATTTGGAGCATAGATGTTTGCTAGTGTGACCGGGCTTCCATAACAGAGTCCAATCAAAATCAAGATTCTGCCCTCTTTATCTGTATGTTTTTGTAGAAGTTCGAAAGGAATATTGCGTTTAAAAGATATACCAATTCCATTTTTTCTACTTGGGCCTGAGCTAAGGAAATGTTGGTCATAATACCTTGTAGATAGCGTAGGCTCATTACGTTTTTTTTAATGGGTTTTCTGTGTCATAACGATATCTATTTCTTTTTTATAAAAATCGTAATAGGCTATCAATCGTTTTTCAGCCAAAAGAAAGTCTTTCACATTTTGGCTCGCTATAGTCAGGGTGCCTATTTTGGGTTGTGTTGCCATGACTGTTGATGTCTCAAGATGCTGAGATATGTATCAGGATAAGTATATGGATAAGGTGACAGGGAACTATCTATGTAGATAGACAAGTAGGAATGTTAATTAGAAAAAATATTAGAAAGGAAAATAAAGGAAAGGGGAATTAGTCTGGGATTAAATGTAGCAGGAGTTGTTGCAGTAAAGACCGCGCAACTCCTGATAAGTGCTATTGATTAAGGAGCTATATAACAAACTGGGTGCATGCACATGTTTATAAGAAACATTCAACTTTGGGAGAGATAGAAATATAAACACACGAGTATACCTACATGAGAAATACAGCTGTAGTTTTATGACTAAAGGCTTCCAGCCAGTACTATCTATGATCACCAGATAGAATATAAAAGCCTATGGCATGCATATTTCTATAGATAAGTACAGTTTAGAATAGAGCTATAACTAGGCCGCCATATAATCAACAGTTGGAATTGACAGATATGTCTTTGCAGCACTTTTAGTCTTGACAACATGCATTACTAACTGTACTAGCTAAAGTATAAGAACATAACGTAAGTATTTTGATTTATTATTATTATTATCGGTTATTTGTAGAGCGCCAGCACTGTTGTAGTCAGCTCTTAAGAAGGTGATCTACAAACAGCTGGACTCTTAGGCTTACATGCTAAGGGGGTTTAGGGGATAGCGATGGAGGAGAGGAACTGGTATAAAGAAAGGTTAGCGTAGGTTCTATGCATCCCTGACTAGTAGAGTCTTTAGGAAGCGCTTGAAGCTTTCAAAACTAGGGGAGAGTCTTGTGGAGCAAGGCAGAGTGTTCCACAAGATGGGAGCCAGTCTGGAGAAGTCCTGTAAATGGGAGTGTGATGAGGTAACAAAAGAGGAGGAGAGTAGGAGGTCATGAGCAGAGAGAAGGGGGTGGGAGGGAGAGTATCTGGAGACAAGGTCTGAGATATAGGGGGGAGAAGTGCAGTTGAGGGCTTTGTATGTCAGAGTGAGAATTTTGTGTTTGATCCTAGAGGCAAGAGGAAGCCAGTGAAGAGATTGGCATAGAGGTGCAGCAGATGAAGAGCGACGTGTATGGAAGATGAGCCTGGCAGAGGCATTAATTATGGATTGCAAAGGAGCTAGGCAGCAGGTGGGGAGACCAGAGTGGACAGAGTTGCAGTAATCAAGGCGGGAAAGGATGAGAGAGTGGATTAAAATCTTAGTTGTGTCTTGTGTAAGGAAGTGTCTAATTTTAGAGATGTTTTTAAGGTGGAAGCGGCAAGCTTTAGCCAAGGACTGAATGTGAGGAGTGAAAGAAAGATCTGAGTAAAATGTGACCCAGAGACATCGGGCATGCGGGGTAGGGGTAATGATGGAGTTGTAGACAGTTATAGAGAGATTTAGCTTGAGGTAGTGAGAAGACATCCAGGAAGAAATGTGAGAAAGACAGTTAGTGACACGGGTTAGCAAGGAAGGAGATAGGTCTGAGTACTACTGCTTCTGGTGCAGAGAAGTAGATTTGGGTGTCGTCGGCATACAAATGATATTGGAAACCGTGGGACTTTATTAGGGAACCTAGTGATGACGTGTAGATTGAGAAGAGAAGGGGACCAAGGACAGAGCCTTGCGGTACTCCGACAGAAAGTGGTGACGGGGCAGAGGAGGCCCCAGAGAAGGCTACACTAAAGGTACGGTTTGACAGGTAGGAAGAGAGCCATGAGAGGGCTGTGTCACAGATGCCGAAGGATTGAAGGGTTTGGAGCAAAAGAGGGTGGTCAACAGTGTCAAAGACTGTGGACAGATCGAGGAGGATAAGCAGAGAAAAGTGGCCTTTTGATTTTGCTGTAAGTAGGTCATTGGTAACCTTAACAATTGATGTCTCTGTGGAGTGATGAGGACGAAATCCAGATTGCAGTGGGTCAAGGAGGGAGTTTAATGTAAGGAAATGGGATAGGCATGCATATATTAGTTTTTCAAGAAGCTTTGAGGCAAGAGGGAGGAGGGAAATAGGGTGTTAGTTGGATGGGGAGGAAGGATCAAGGGAAGGTTTTTGGAGGATAGGTGTGACTAGTGCTTGTTTCAGAGATGAGGGACATATACCGGTGCTGAGGGAGAGGTTGAAAATGTGTGTGAGTATAGGGGTAATGGTAGCAGAGAGGGAGGGGAGTAGCTGTGAGGGGATAGGGTCAAGGGGACAGGTAGTGAGGTGAGAGTGCAGTATAAGTGCCGAAACTTCTTCTTCAGTAACAGGGGAGAATGAGCTAAGTTTAAGGCTATGTGGGTTGTGGTTGATTGAGAGCATTTGAGGGGGTGAGAGAATGGAATTATGTTAAGAGCTGATTTCGTTTCTGATGGAGTTGATTTTGTAAATGAAGTGGCTGGCAAAGTCTTGAGCTGACAGAGAAGTTGTATTAGAAGATGGGGCGGGTGGAGAAGAGTATTGAAAATGGTGAACAGACGTTTTGGGTTTGAAGAAAGATTAGAGATAAGAGTAGAGAAGTAGTGTTGCTTATGGAAATTAAGGGCAGAATAGTAGGAGTTCAAGATGAATTTGTAATGAAGAAAATCAGCTGAACTCTGAGATTTTCTCCAGTGCCGCTCAGCAGTACGGGAACATCTGCGTAGGTATCGTGTCAGAGGAGTATGCCAGGGCTGAGGATGAGTGTGTGTTTTCCGAGCAATGGTAAGAGTGGGCCAGATTGTCAAGGACGGATGTAAGGGTGGAATTATAGTGGCAGATAGATTGGTCAGGCTGTAATTCGAGTTCAACAGGATCTGTTTAGAGTAAGGCACTTTTCAGCAACTTAAAAATTAATAGAAAAAAGAAAAGTAATCTCCGTCAAAGTACGGTTCCATTCGGAACTAGAACATGTGGAGTTATAGAGCTACGTTTATGTATATAAAAATGGTCAATTTAACGTATTATAACTGTAAAAATGTAACCAGTGCCGACTAGGCCTAATGAATGCTGTATCCTGAACTCTGATGCAGTAGATCATAATGATAAACATTATGATTTAAAGGTAGAACTATACATAGCATTCCGCATAACCAGTAAATAACATTAACAAATATATCAACAAGAAATTCTTGGTCATGTGAATTAGTGTTTGATTCCAGGGCTATCTGGTGCTTAGTCCAGAGTGTATCCCAGATAGAGAAGAGATAACAGGTTTGAATCTTAACTTAAATAGAATAAAGGAGGAACATAGCATGTTACATATATAATAACTTTCAGACCCGCAACAGTGAACATATACCCACCATAATGGGGGATTCATTAATACAAAAACTACCCTTAGCTTACATTAACAGCAATAGTTTACAAGAAATTTGTAAAAGAATACGTAAAGTCATATTTACTCAGCCTGGTTGTTCCAATTCGGGTTCCACCGGATTGATCTGTCTACGCTTATTTTGTTTAGTGGACATTTCAGTCCAAGGACATCTTTGGGGTTTAGGGGTGTCTTGTCTTGATGAATGATTCTGAGAGAGTCGAGGATCCTCCTTGTCAGGAGGTGGAATGTTCATCATATTGCAGAATTTTTCTATATCAGACAATGAGAAACATTAAATTGTCTTACCATTTTTCATGGTGATCACTAATGTAGGGAATCCCCATCTGTAGGAGATTTTTAGTAATCATAGATAAGTGGTTAGTGTTGAAAAGTCTATTCGCTTTTGAAGGGTTCTTGCTGAAAGATCCTGAAATAGCTGTAGGCGATGACCCTGAAATAGAGTAGCTTGTTGCTTCCTTGCTAAGTTGTAGATGTCTTCTCTTTGTTGGTAGTTTTTAAAATGAACAATTATGTCTCTAGGTGGTGAGTCAGCCGATGGTTTCGGATGCAGAGCTCGATGAGCCCTATCAAGGATTATAATAGGTAAATCCGTTACATTATCTTTTGCCATCTCCATAAAGAAAACTTGTCGGTAGTCTTGAATTTCATTGTTCAACACTGTTTCAGGGATACCTCTAAACCTAAGGTTACTGCGCCTAGAGCAATTTTCAAGATCGTCTACTTTGTCTTCGAGATCTGTAATATGTTGGCGTTTGTGCGTCACCTTAGACGAGAGATCCGCCATTTTTTGGGATATGACATATTCATTCTCTTCCAGCGAGTCGACTCTATGACCTAAGTCATTAATATATTTCTTTAAATCCGCACATTCACTCTTAATACAGGATTTTACTTGTTCGATAAGAGCTTCCATAGCTCTGTAGGTAATAGGAGTGTCATCTTCGCTGCCAGGAGTTACTGGATATGAGCATCTGGAAGTGTCCGCCAGATCGCCTGAGCTATTTTCCGGACTTAACTGTGTTGGTGCGAGTCCTTTTTATTTTTAGCTTTGTCTGCTTGCTTGAAAAAGGTATTCACTGTGTCTTGGGTATTCTGCAGTGTCTTTTGCCTTTTATCATTTTTTGTTAGCCTCCTTTGCGACATTATGGAGATCAAGCAGTGTGAATTGGAAAGAGAAAGAGTGTGCTCACAAGAGGCATCGAATTATCTTTTAGTAGTACGCCCTCTAGGTACCCCACACTCCCCAGGGGATTTGCCCTAACAGAGCGATAATGTAAAAAGGGAAGGAGGATATGACCCACTGCTATGTGAAACAGCTGGAAAGGGGGGGGGGGGGAAGTGTGTGTGATGTGGTATCAGTGATTTGTGGTGACAGTGAATCACAATTTCTGTAATAGCTTCTCTTTAACAGTTACACCTCAGACCATAAAAAAGAAAATCCAATTGATGCACCTGCTAGCTGAGATCACATTCACAATAAAGAATATTGGGCCTTATTAGATGAATTATTGTATTTGTAATTCCCTTTTTTCTTTTTTTTTCCCTTTTATTGCACCTTTTTAATTCGCCTCTAATTATAACTTATGAGGTATGTGTTGTCAAGGTATATGTGAAGATTAATACATATATATGTATATATTATTATATATTTGACTAATCAATTCCAAATTATTCATTCAGAAACATTTACTTGAAACAAATCCCATCCTTCCACATGCAGTATGCAAAGTTGTTTTAAACATCCAAGTGAGGACAATAAAACATTTGCTCCTTAATTAGGAAGTGTGAACTTCAGAGCACTCTGTACCCCATGCAGTGAGTGAAGACAAAGTGTCTGGGAATTTTCTTTAAGGTAGGATGAGATTTGGGGGAAGGAGCAGTGTTGGGTGAAGAAATGACTGTAAACAGCCATGTGTAAATTATATCCCATGGAGTTCCCCCATATACCAACAAAACAGCAGAAAGTATTTTGCATTGTAACTTTGAAATTCACTGAAAATATAACTGGTATAATTTTATTTCTTATAGAACAATGATTTATCTGCTGTATTTGGTATGAATATATATATATATATATATATATATATATATATATTTACATATATTCAGACAACATATTAAATATGCCTCAGATTGTATTACATATACCTATGGACATGGGAAATACAATTCAGAATTGTTATAGATTAAATAACAATTTTAATAATCCCATGTTTTAAATATATATATATAACATGTTTTTCTGTTTTTACAGATAGAACTAAAAGATGATAAATACAGGATTGCCTACATGGGATAACCTAAGTCATATCATATGATTATGCACTAAATATTTATGAAATTTTAAATACATCTCTTGAAATATAGTGAGATGGATAAATGGTCAAAAAGTCATTTTGATGAGATATGACTATACAATATTGATGTTTGATATCAGATTATACATTTTCTGTTAGGCTAAATGAAATATAAATGCTAACAAGAGAAATTTACTAATACAATAAATTATAATATGTTTAATATGGAGAATTGAATTAACAGTGTACTTATTTTGATATAATATAATGGTGTTTGGTATAGAAATGATCAGAAAATTCACACAGTACCACCCTGCCTGGAATTCGGATTGTAAGTGATAAATGCAATGTTATAGTATTGTTTAATATAATTATTATATGGGATATGTAAGATTTAGAAGCATAAATGCTAGAAATGTTAAGAATGAAGCTGTGTTGCTGTCATGCTGCCCCCGATGGACAGAATCCGATGTTGTGATGCAGGTATTACAACAAAGAGACGATTGGTGGTTGCAGGGATGCATCTCCCTGACAACATGCATTCCCAGATGAACCAATCCATGTTCAGTTGCAAAGGGCCAATCCGAGACAAGCTTCCATTTGGGCATTTCCAATCCTCACCAATGATGGGTAATGATAAAAAAAGGGGAGGGGTGAGATCAGATGATTTAACCCCAAGACTAGAAGCATAAAGGCTGCTGCTGGCTAATCCTGAAGGAATAACTACTGTAGTTATTATTAAAGCACACAGCTACTCTTATACTCCATATGTGGATATCCCCAATTTTTGTATTCTGAGTTGAGATTGTTCCTATTAAGAAATATTGGATATCGATTGGTGTTCTTCCTGATAAAGTATTAAATGATTGTTGGTAGATTAAAGAAAACAATTTGTGTTTTTAAACTGTATTTCATAGTCTTGAATAGCCCTTAGCTTGCCTTTTGTATGCAAAGCATTAAAGCAAACATTCCTTGTTGCTGTATGTAACAGATTTAAATGAACACTCAGTATTTTAAAGCTAGTATTTCATAGCCTGTGTATTGTTAAACTAATCCTAAATTTTTAATTGTTTATCTATGCAAATATATAGTTATAACTCAGAATTGGGTATTTGCCTAAATAATATATACAATTTCTGATGTTTTAAATTAGAATTGTGTTAGAATAAATTGTGGTTAAATAACTGAGTGTATTGCTTGAATGTTAGCAGCTAAATATCTTAGAATCTCATTGTGTTAACTGAATGAAAGGCTATTGTGAGTAAGTAAACGTGTATGAACTCTGCATAGCATATTTTTTTTTTTTTCAAAGAATTTTTATTGGTTTTAAACATTATAGGACAGCAATTGGGGTCTCGCAGGACCCCTAAACAGTTGGATACACATCATGTAAATAATTGTTTGATTCTAAAACATGTAACTGACACATTCAACTAATAGAGATAGAAGTCGGTACGTTTCCGAGTGGTTAGCAAGGGGGGTGGGAAGGAGGGGGGAGAAGGGGGGGGCACATCTATGTGGAGGGGAGTAGGAGAGGGGATTGGGGGGGGAGGGGTCTTTACCCGGGGTCGGCTGAGGTGGTAACAGTATGGTCTCTTAGACACTAACCTGGGGTAACCATGAGGTGTTATGTATGTCTGTCCAGTCAGCCCAGACCATTTCAAATAGGTCGATTCTGTCCAAACTATAGTATATGTCTTTTTCCATAACATATAAGTATGCCATTGTTTTGAGTATGTCAGACCATCTAGGAGGAGAGGCTTTCTTCCAGCATCTGGCAATGTTAGTCTTGACAGATGACAAGAGATAAACGCTGAAAATCTGCTGGTGTTTGGGAAGTGCGTGTAAGTTTAGATGTAGGAGTGCCGTGGCAGGTTTTCTAGGCAACTGGATCCTGAGGGCAGATAGAGTGCGGAAACATGCATTCCACAGCGGAGTTAGCCTGGGGCACTCCCACCATATGTGGAGCATGTCGCCATGGGAACCGCAGTCCCTCCAACATTGTGGAGAGAATGTTGGATACATCTTGGACAGCCGCGCGGGCACCAGGTACCATTGGGAGACGACTTTATAGTGAGTTTCGAACATTGTTACACAATGTAATGATTTTTTAGTTAAGATGAGGGACCCCTGCCAAGCATTTGCAGAGATTCGAGTGTGTAGAATAGCGTCCCACTTAAGCAAGTGTGGGGCCATGTCCGGAGGTATGGAGCCCTCAAGTAGACAGTAATGTTTCGAGAGAGGCTTATAGAGTCTACGTCCTCCTTTCCACACAGACTCCCATGGGGTAAGCTGTCGTGGGGCAGTGGGGAAGAATCCCCAGCTAGATAGGAAGCTCTTGATCCTAGTAAGTTCAAAATGGAGGTAGGGCGGAATGTCTTCCCGAAGGTTGTCCTTAGACAACGAGATATATCCGTCCCCGCTTGACCCTGACCAGAAGTCTGACACTTGTTTTACACCTATCCAGGCCCACGTGTTGGGGTGTGTTTCTGCAAGGTCTGTGAGCAGACCTGAGACAGAAGTGATCAGGGAGGGGTGTGGCGCAATCAATTTGCGATGCCTAATCTTGTCCCAGATTGCCAAGCACTCAAGGACTACGAAGTTGAGAATGTTCAGGGTTCTCCTACTATGGACCGGAGTCCAGATTAGGTCCTTTAGATAGATGTCAAAGGGTAAGGAGGCTTGTTCAATATCTCTCCACCTGTCTTGTGAATGAAGCACTCCCCATTGGGAAATATGCGTGAGCATGGCTCCCTCATAGTATTTAACTATAGATGGGGAGGCCAGACCCCCCAGCTGAACCGGAAACTGTAGGATTTTGTGGGCTATTCTGGGAGTTTTATTCTGCCAAATAAATTTTGTACACTCACTTTGGAACTGTAGCAAAAGGTGAGAGGGCATCCTAATCGGGAGGCATCTAAACAGATAGGTAAGCCGGGGGAGGAACGACATCTTAAGGGAAGCTATACGACCCATCCAGGAGATGTTCTTATGGTCCCAAACGTTTTTCAAGGCGCGCAAATCTGCCAGCAGGGGAAGGTAGTTATCCTTAACCATCTGCTTCAAGTCATTAGAGATTTTAACTCCAAGATGGGTAATCCATTTATTAGACCATTTGAAGTCAAACTGCTCCTGAAGGGTCGTGACATAGGTTTGGGGGAAACCCCACCAGTAGATTTCTGTTTTGGGGGCATTAAGCTTATAAAAAGATAGGGAGCCAAAGGCCTCAAGTATGTCCAAGAGTCTAGGAATTGTGGTAAGTGGGTCTGCAGAGAACACAGTAACATCGTCTGCAAAAAGGGCAATGTTGTGTTTGGAGCCAGAGAGTGTAATTCCCACCAGGCCCTTATCGGTGCGTATAGTTTCAGCGAGTGGCTCAATTGCCAGAGCAAACAGGAGCGGAGAGAGTGGACAACCCTGCCTCGTACCATTAAAGATGTGGAATGGGGTTGTATCGAATCCTACCCCCCTAACCACTGCTGTGGGGCAGGAGTATAGGGCTTGAATCGCAAGACAAATGTCAGAGGGAAATTTGAAGGCATTGAGAGTCTCCCATAGGTAGCTCCATCTGACTCTGTCAAAAGCCTTCTCGGCATCTAAGGAGATGACCGAGAAGGGTTTGTTCATTCTCGTGGATTCGCAGACTATATTGATAAGGCGTCTAGTATTATCTGGGCCCTCGTGGTTGTGGATAAATCCTACTTGGTCTGGGTTGACCAAGATGGGCAGAAGTTTACAGATACGGTTGGCCAGAAGTTTGGAGTAGATTTTAATGTCCACGTTTATAAGCGAGATAGGCCTATAGTTGGGGCAAAATGAGGGGTCTTTGTTTGGCTTGGGGATCATAACGATCTCGGCCTCTAAGAATTCTTGCTTAAATTTGCCTTCTTGCCTGGCTGTGTTAAAGAACCTGAGGAGCAGCGGTATCAGTTCTTGACTATAGGTTTTGTAGAATTGTGCGGGAAATCCATCTGGGCCAGGGGCCTTAAGAGGTTTGAGGTGTTGAATGACCTGCTTGAGTTCAAGCTGAGTAAAAGGGTTAGTCAGAGACTCTTGTTGTTCCATAGTTAGGGTTGGAAGATTTAGTGAATCAAGGAATTGTCTAATCTGTTGTGTGGAGGCAGGGGCTTGAATTTCAGTGCTCTCAAGATTATAGAGTTTGGAGTAATAGTCTGAGAAACAGTCTCCAATCTGTGAGGGAAGTCTGTGTGTCTTATTGTTGTATACAATTTGGTGTATGCGAGAAGAGCTAGTTCCGCTGGCGCAATTTGTGTGCTAACATAGTGTCTGCCCTGTTGCCTTTATAGTAAAATAATTGCTTAAGTTTTGTGAGGTTCTCTTGGGTGCGGCGCAGCTCTAAAAGGTTAATATGTGAGCGCACGGCTGAAATCTGGGAGGTTAGTGTATCTGTGATGTTGACTCTGTTAGCGGTCTCCAGTTGCCTGAGTTTACAGTGAGCTTGAGATAAAGTAAGTCCGACCAATTTCCTAAGTCTGGCTTGCTTACGGATGATATAGCCTCTAGACACCGCCTTAACTGCTCCCCAGAGGGTATCATCCGTTGTCTGTCCATTGTCGTTAAGTTGGATAAGTTCTGTAAGATCTCTACGTAACTCTTCCCTAAAGGGAATGTCTGCTAGGATATTGCATGGAAGAGACCACTTGCTTTTATGAGGACAAGGGTCACTGGTGTGTAGGTCCGCCAGAACTGGGTCGTGGTCTGACCAAGAGCAAATAGGGATATTAGATTGGAGTACTGAGTCTAGGGTCGTCGCCGAGCAAAAGATATGGTCCAGTCTGGAGTAGGTTTTGTGTGCCTGGGAGAAGTGGGTGAAGTCTCTTTCTGTAGTGTGTAGCGATCTCCAAATGTCATAGTACCCAAACTCAGACATGATAGATTTAAAGCGTGTGGAGAGAAGGGTTAGTTGGGAGGAGGTCCTAGAGGGGGAAATAGTCTTGCGATCTAATTTGGTGTCCCAGATCATGTTATAGTCCCCTGCTATAATGACCCTACCCTGTTTGTATTGATCAATCAGTCTCAGTATTTTCCTAAGACATGTAGGCTGATGAGAGTTGGGCAAGTAAACCGAAACTAGGGTGTGAGTGACATGATCGAGCTTGCAAACTACTATAGTGAACCTAGCCTGAGGGTCCTTTAGCACCTGAATTTCCTCATAAGCTACCCTCCTGTGTATCATGACTGCAGTCCCTCTTGCTTTCTTTGAGAATGAAGAGCACTCTATAGTCGTGTATGAGCGAGAGTGAAATCTATGGGGAGTGTCAGTCAACCAGTGCGTTTCTTGCAGGAATACAACATCGGGGTTGTGGTAATTAAGCATACGGGTAAGTAAGCTCCGCTTGAAGGGAGAGTTTAAACCTCTAGAGTTATGTGTACAGACTCGTAGACGGTTCATGTTCTGTTTCTAACCCTGTGGAGTGAGTGATCAGGGGCGGATGGGGTGTCCAGGGGGTGGAAGTCAGAGACCTGGGAAGTATTACTTACAGGATGGGAGGGGAGGAGGGGAAGTCAATCAGCACGTAAAGTAGGAATGTACCGACAGTACAGGTGGAAATAGTCCACCTAGGTGGAACCCTGGTGTGGGCTAACCTATAGGGGGTGGAGCTAAGAACAAGTGTATGGGTGAAGGAGCCGGAAGGTCCAGCCCCACTCCATTAACTAAATGAATAAGTAGTGGGATGGCAAACTAAAGTGCAAATAATTGTCAACCTGTGGGCCCCTATTAGGGCGCAACAAAAACCTAACAGGCAATATGAACACAGAGGCCTAACATGAAACAATAAAATGAGACCATGTGCATAAAATTAGAAAATCACATATTTCAAAGAGTGCGAACCCTACTCCGTGACACATTAACATAACAGTAAAAAGGAAGAGTAGTAGGGATAATCATTTTTAATCGTGTCAGGCCTGTGGTGTGGGAGCATAAAAAAGCTCTAACTTCAGGAGGACAGAGGATCAGGTTGGGTTGCGTCCATAGGCTGTTGCATTCTCAACCTCTTCGACCTCTGGTCCTTAACAGACCATTCAGGAGCCGTGACTCTTAGCTTAGATTGTGAGGCAGGAGGTCCCTTAGGATCCTCTGACATAAGACCCCATTGGCCAAGAAGAGAAGTCCCTTGCGTGAGCGTTGTCACTGTGAATGTTTTGTTGTCCCTTGTTATTATCAGTTTGGTAGGGTAGCCCCACCTGTATTTAATATTTTCCCTGCGAAGGATCAGCGTAACTGGCTGGAAGTATCTGCGGTGTTGCAGAGTGTGAGCGGACAGGTCAGGCAGCAGCTGAATGTCCTTGAATCGCTCTGAGATCTGTGGCCTCCGAAAAGCAGCCTGCATAAGTCTGTCCTTGAAGAGAAAACTGTGGAAGCAGACTATGACGTCTCTCGGTTTCTCCTGAGAGACAGTTCTAGGACGCAGGGCTCTATGAGCTCTTTCCATGGTGTCAGTCAGCCCCTCTGCAGGGCCTAGTAATTCTTTGAAAAGATCTTTCAGGAAGTTTTGAATCTCGGCAGGTTGGATATCCTCAGGTACTCCTCGAAATCTGACGTTGTTTCTGCGTGCCCTGTCCTCTACATCAGCAAGTTTGAACTCCAGCTGACTAATCTGTTCCGCAAGAGATTCTGAGTAGGAGAGCAAGTTTGTATGGTCGGTGGCAAGATCGTCCTGTTTTCTTTCAAGAGAGTCCACCCTGTCGCCGATCTCCGAAATGTCCTTGCGGAGTTCAGCGTGGTTTCGCTGAATTTCTTTAGTTATGGAGAGAGTTTGGTTTGCAAACATTTTTTTAAGGTTTGCCTCCGAAATTAAATGTTGTGGCCTAACGGGCGGCATAAGATCAGGTTGGGAACTATCCCCCAGAGATTCAGAGTCGCTCAGACCCTCATTGGAGTCTTCATTCTGGTCTTTAGGAGGTTGCGTGAAATGGTCCAGGACCGTTTTCTTAGCTGGCCCTGGAGTTTTCTGGTGTCTCCTGGCGGTGTGAGGCATTTTCTTGGGAGAGGTGAGTACCATGTACTCAGCAGATGAGCTTGAATCAGAGGTGTTAGGGAAACTCGTGGGCCCCACAGGCTAACAGAGTGAAAAGGAGAAATTACATATGCACAATAGTATTACACAACGGAGTAGGGCTCTGCGGCCATCTGGACCTCTATCTCCCCATAGCGGCACTTATGGGCAGAATGCTACCCTAAAGAACGCAATTTCAATCAGAGAAAGCCAACTCAGGGGGGGAAGGAGGCCAGGTGGGCGCTTTATGTAAATAACACTTTACTTAGTATGAGAAGTCGCTATATACCTTGAGAGTAACGTCCCCTTTGGACCCAGGGAGAAGGGGGTACGACCCAAAGGAAGGGGAAAAGGAGAGTGGAAGTGACCAGCTGCGTTAACAGGCCGGAAAGGGGGAGTCCAAAGGGGGGGGTTCAGCCAGATAAAGTGAAGTCAACACATAAATGAACACATCAGCATAAAATATATGGGACAGTGGCTCCTGTTGGCCGGAGCGCAGGGCAGAAGCGGAGAGGCTTTATAAAACACAGCTTAGTGGGGTAGGAGTAGGCTGTTACCTGAGAAATTAACACTTAGGTATGTAGTAGTTTAATTTACAAGTGAGACTATTACCATAAGAGGACCTGTAATAAATGAAAGTTATCAGGCAAACAGCATGTCAAAACAACACTCCACTCTGGGCTTAGACCCAAAGAAACATAAGCTGGCGCAGCCGCGATGTTATAACAATACAGTAAAACACACTGATGTAAAAAGTCAGACTGCGTAGTAATTGAGTCCAGCCTTAACTATATTACTCAAACAGTTTGTATGCTGCAAATGAATATGACTTTGCAGGCCAAAGCCTGGGGGAAAGATCTGTAATAAACAAATATGCAGCAGATGTTGCTTCAGGAGACTGAGGAACTATAGGTGAGCTGGGGGAAGAGATGACCTGCAGTAAGATTTACTAAGTTAGAAAGTCTCGCTGTGCAGGGCCTGGCCTCAGGTATAGGTAACAGTACACCTTTTACAATTCAAGTAATCAGAGTTAAGTGTGTAGCTGGCACAGGGCCAAATCAATAAACGTGATGAGTGTGGCTCAGCAAGATTGCTCCCTTTAAGGAGGCATAAACAGTGGAAATGTTCCTGTAGTGGGGATAAGTCTTGTTATCAGCTGCTGTGTAACAAAGTTATGTGCAGGTTACTCACTAGAATCTCAGAAGGCAGAAAAGGATGTCATCTGAAGTGACTAGGTCTTACCCGGCTCCTGCTGCAAGGTGTTTGTGGTGAGAAGCTGGCAAGTTTGTAATTTATCGCCAGAGCCGGGATTCTGTTTGTCAGCTGGGCCTTCCGTACTAAAGATGTGAGAACGAGGAGGCCTTAAGATGGCAGATGTTCGCGCCTTTTCCCCAGGGCCTATTGAAGGAGTATCAAAAACTGGGCAGCAGCGGATCCCCAAGAACCAAAAGCACCCAATCTATCTTCAGGGCTGCAGAACACACCCGCGAGTGAAGGAGGTCAGTGCAGTAATTCGCTCTCGGTCCGGTGTCCCCCGGCGTTCCGGGGGTATTTCGGCTAAGCCCTCTAATATGGGACAACCTCACTCGTATGACTCAGACCAGCAGCAGGGCCCTCCGGAGCGGATCCCCGACCCTCCGGAGTAGTGCTGCAGGGTGAGGCTCAATCAGCGGCAGGTAGAGTCCAAGTAAGCTGGGCAGTTACTCCGGAGCGGGGCCCCGACCCTCCGGAGTAGGTGAGGAACTGCCGTTATGGGTGAGGGTCCGGTTAGGAGTCTGATCCCTTCCGTAATGTTGCGCTCAAACAGCGTTAGTAGCTTGTGAATCAGGCTAAAAGGTCCGGATAGCTGAGGTGTCAGTAGCTGCGCCTGGGGTAGATCTCCGGTATGTTCAATGAGCGCTGGCGGCCCGGACTCCTTACCGCAGCTTCGTAGTTGATGATGCCCAATAAGTTAAGTTGGGCACAATGTCCCACTTATGTCAAATGTCTACTATATTTCTGGCTGTAATCTGGACAAATGTCCCCAAAGATAACACTTAATAACACTTTTTAATGCTTTAGGGCTCAGGAGCTCAGCACACACACGACTGATCAGCTCAGTGGCTAGCTCCACCTCTGCATAGCATATTTTAATAGTTCTTAAACGCATATAATATTGTTTCATATTCTGGTATTACAAATATATTCCAATATGTTCATAGATATTAACTAATAAAAAGAATTCAGGTATTTATATTAATTTTGTGGTTTCTAGTGGATGCATATTGATTGAGGGTTCATTTTTAAAGGATAACTATTAAATATATTGTATTATAACCCTGCCATAAACTGACATATTATTTGGAGAGCACTACTAATATTCCTATATCGTCTGGGGTTGTCATGTTCCTTGTTCAAAGGAGAATTGCCTGGTATTTCGGGGCTGGACCGACCTTAACTGGCGGGATCAGACTGATATGCTTCAGGATAGTTTTCCAATGTGAAAGGCACACTGGTCTAAAAGAGGCTGCTCCAGGTGGTAAATCGCCAGAGAACTAGCTGATGAGCTGTTGTTCGTTCCTGTTAGAGCGCTTCTCTCTTGTGTATGCAAATTAATTATGACCCTGGGGAAGTCTCCCTATGGGTGTTAGGGGCAACCAGATATGGTCTCCTTGGCCAGTGCTTGCTTAGAGGAATGTGGCTGCACCTCACCGATGAGGCCCAATAGGCCGAAACGATCGTCTGGGGTTGTCATGTTCCTTGTTCAAAGGAGAATTTCCTGGTATTTCGGGGCTGGACTGACCTTAACTGGCGGGATCAGACTGATATGCTTCAGGATAGTTTTCCAATGTGAAAGGCACACTGGTCTAAAAGAGGCTGCTCCAGGTGGTAAATCACCAGAGAACTAGCTGATGAGCTGTTGTTCGTTCCTGTTAGAGCGCTTCTCTCTTCTGTATGCAAATTAATTATGACCCTGGGGAAGTCTCCCTATGGGTGTTAGGGGCAACCAGATATGGTCTCCTTGGCCAGTGCTTGCTTAGAGGAATGTGGCTGCACCTCACCGATGAGGCCCAATAGGCCGAAACGATCGTCTGGGGTTGTCATGTTCCTTGTTCAAAGGAGAATTGCCTGGTATTTCGGGGCTGGACTGACCTTAACTGGCGGGATCAGACTGATATGCTTCAGGATAGTTTTCCAATGTGAAAGGCACACTGGTCTAAAAGAGGCTGCTCCAGGTGGTAAATCGCCAGAGAACTAGCTGATGAGCTGTTGTTCGTTCCTGTTAGAGCGCTTCTCTCTTCTGTATGCATTCCTATAAATATACTGACAGTGTGGTGTAATTAAATCATCACCCTGTGTTGAGGAAAGCTGACAAATGAGTATACACCCAAACTAGTTGTCTTAACAAAAGTGTAGCTACAATCTGTGATATTGTACGGTTATAAAAAAAAAAGACCATTTGGGCAGTAGAGATCAAATAATGCACAGTGAACATGATTCTCCTCAGTGTTGTTTTACTATTACAGATGGTGCCGTTATATCAGGAAAGTGTGTCATGCAGGGGAGAAAGCGCTTACTCACTTTAGTCCTTGCTTTATAATCTTGCCATCTACAAAAAGGCATCATATTGCAAATTTTCTGTTGCTACTATTCTGGAAGTGTACTCCAGAGTGGAGCCCCGACCCTCCGGAGCATATCTGGGGGATCTGTATCTTCAGATCAGCATAAGTAAGCTGACGCCACATTGGAAGCCGACTTCTCAGGAGCAGGGAGATCGTCAATCCCCACCGCAACTAGGAGAACCCAGCTGCTGGAGAGATGGAAGTTAATGGCCAATACTGCTTGTAGCCAGTTGCTTGTATACCACAAATGGTTCAAGGAAAGTATCAAACGCAGCGCCATTGCTTCTTAGGCCTCACTTCTGATTTTTAATCATGGCCCCACTTAGTTTGCGCTGAGAGCTGAAAAAAAGGTACGTTGTGATCTTGGGACCATAGCTTGTTGTCTCGAGTTGAATTGAGCTTTTATATTTATAAAAGCACCCAGTTAATTTTGAGAGCCTTAGTGAGATGAGGCCATCATGGTCGGCCGTTGGCTCCGTCCCCCTGTATAGGTTGAACTCTTATGTCTTTTTTAAACCTCATCTACTATGTTACTATGTATGTTAAAGACACAGTCTACTGCAGAATTGTTATTGTTTAAAAAGATAGATTATCCCTTTTTACCCATTCCCAAGTTTTGCATAACCAACACTGTTATATTAAAGTGAATGTAAAGTTTGACGAATGTGTGCCTGGTTTTTCAAAATCCTATTAAAAACAGGGGCACTTTCATTCATTAAACTTTACATTTCACTTGTTTTGTTAAAATACTTACCTTTTATTCTTGAAAGCCGCTCCAGCGCTTCCCCTGCCCGTCGCTTCATATGTCAAAAATGATGATTAGAGAAAGCCGGATTCGTCATTGCTGAGATATGAAGAGGCTTGCGACGGGCGGGGGAAGTGCTGGAGCGGCTTTCAAGAATAAAAGGTATTTTAACAAAACTAGTGAAATGTAAAGTTTGATGAATGAAAGTGCCCCTGTTTTTTTTTTTATATTTCTTTTTATTATTTTTCAGTTACACAAACAATTTCACTTAGTTCATCTTGTAGCTTATTTATATTACAATGCATTGCACATATCCAATAATAAAGTCAATCATGGTCAGTACCTCCTTATACCTTCTATTCACCTATTCATACAGTTAACTTGTCTTATACAACAAAATATATTATTTTCTAATTATTTATAACAGAAATATATACTAACCAATAGTAAACCCACAGTAATACCTTTCCTTAAATCATAAATATTCAGCTTGAATTGTAGCTTATCTTGCTTATCTTATCTTATAGCATTCTTAATCATTATACATCTCGAAATCAAAGTTACAACAACATAACAATCAGATGTTATGGGTAATTCCTTAGAACTTACTCCTTAGAATTCACCTTAGAATCCTAGTGAAAGTCTGCTTATCTCGAAAAACAATACAAAAACTCACATTTGTTTTAAGCATCATTCAAATTAACTTATATTATCTTGTATTAAATTACCTTGCATTGCCTTTACATATATCTTATAACCCAACTCAAAACTAACCATAACTAATAAATCAATAATTCTACCTATTACATAATCATAGGTATTCTCTTTGAATCACACATCAAGATGACAATACCAACAACAACAGCAACGACCAGACAAAGCAAAACAAACCAAAACAAAACAAAGCAAAACAAACAAACAAAACAAAAAAAAAGGGGGACACCCCCTCTCCCATCTATCATTTCCCCATCACTCGTTATCATCTCCATTTGACCACTCCCGAGGGAAACGACCCGCAAGAATATTTTGAAGAACAAAAGTAGAGTTGCTCAATGGCTTTACCAATTGAAACAGAATAGTATTCGGGAAAGTTTTAATTATTCCTTCCCATTTAGAAAAGAATATCTGTACTTGCTGACTATTCACGTTTTGTATATTATACTGTTCCAATGTAATTTGTGCAATTACTGCTTTTTTAAATTCAGCAAATTTGGGAGCATGTGTGGCTTTCCATGTTTTCAATATAATATTACGAGCTAGTATCAATAATGTATTAATAAGTTTATAGTTCTTGGAGACAGCAGAATACCTAACTAAAAAGTCTTGAGGACTTATTCTGACTCCTGTCTCTATCAATTCATTCATCCAATAGCTTATCTGAACGTGCCCCTGTTTTTAATAGGATTTTTAAAACCCGGGCACACATCCGTCAAACTTTACATTCACTTTAAAATACTTTTTACTTATGTAATTAACTTGTATCCAAGTCTCTGAAAATTGCCCCTTATTGCAGTTCTTTTGACAAACTTGCATTTTAGCCAATCAGTGCTGACTCATAACTCCACTGGAGTGAGCACAATGTTTTCTATATGGCACACATGAACTAGCTGTCTAGCTGTGAAAAACTGTCAAAATACACTGAGACAAGAGGTGGCCTTCAAGAGCTTAGAAATTATCATATGTGCCTACCTAGGTTTAGCTTTCAACAAAGAATACCAAGAGACCAAAGCAAGTAAAATGGAAAGTTGTTTAAAATTGCATGCCCTATTTGAATAATAAAAGTTTAATTTTAACTAGACTGTCCCTTTAAGTCTCTTCAACTCTCTCATACTGGGAACATTCATCTATGTGGAGATACGCTGAACAGTTTTGTTAATTCTGCATTTCTTACCATTTTTTTTTTTTTACCAGTGCCCAATACATTATCAGTTTATATTACTTTAGTTCCAGGCCCAAATATGCTTTACCCTGACTAATGTTAGGAACTTGTCTAGAGGTAAGCATTATTCACTAGTCTGGAACACTGGCAAACATCTGCCGCATCTGTTTATCATGCAATCCAGATGTGTGGAGGTACGCTAATGATGAGGCTGAAGCCAGCTCACTCAGGCCCTGATATTCAAAGGATTCTCCTGCTTGGAGAGAAATTGTAGTTCAGACTTTGCAGAGGCTGAATTCACAGAATGCTCAAAAGAGATAATCCCAGTACAATATAGCACTGCATGATATGAGAGTTTTGTTAAACTTACACTTTGTGCTTTGTATTTTCTATTACTATACATTTCAGATTGGGTCCTTATTATTGCATTTAATCTTTACACTTTCAATTTTATATATATTTTTTTTTTGTTTCAAAAGTTTTATTGAGTTTTATCTGTATACATACAGTTTTGAACCAAAAGAACGACAATACAAACATACAAACATGTTAACTTACAACTTTACAAGATCACTTTTATATTTTAATACCTTTAGATCCAGCAGTGATTTTATAAATTCTGATTAATTTTGAAAGCTTCTGTGTTATTTTAACAAATTAGGACCATACTTTCTATATTTCTGTGTATGTTTTACAAATTACATTGCACTTTGTCGTTGTTCTATTGTAAACTAAAACAGACAGTTTCAGAAAGTGGAAAGAACAGGGAAGTTCCCTGGGCTAAATGGAGTAGTCCCCTGGACTGAACAGGGTAGTTCCCAGGGTATGTCTGAAGCTCTCTCACAAGTCTTGAAAAATTTTGTAAGCATTTTAAACAAGTTGGTCTCATTGAATTATCTGACCTGAATTATCTGACCAACTGTATGCAGGTTGAAGTTTGTTCATAATTCAGAATACACTTATTTTATCCAACAAAAAACTAGTGTATACTGTACTATAGATAAAAGCAAGTTAAATTTTAGTGAAAACAATTCAGTTTAATTTGTAATTGATGCAAACTAAACCTTAGTTTAGCCCCTTGTGTTTTTCAGTTACCTTCTTTCTCCCATATGAAATTTTGTATCCCAGAGAGCATTATTACTTTCTATGGAAGGCATAGCTCATCTCTCTGGGACTTCCAGGTTCCTCCCATTTTCTTAGGAAATTCAGCGAGTTCATCACTATGAAGCCTGCACTATAATCTCTCTCTAAACTAGAGAATGTTTGATTATGTGGCCCTTAGAAAGTAATGAAGCTCTCTGGGAAACTGAAGCTTTTCAGTTTTAATTTAAATAGAAGAAATACAAAGTGCAATGTAATTTGTAAATTATTAACATAACAGTGCAAATTATAAGACTAATTTTTTAAAGTTACACAGAAACTGTGAAGGCATAATCAGAATTTGTAAACTCTCAATCCTAAATGCACTGCTGTATACAAAATAAAATACAAAATAGAAATTGCAAAGTTTAAATCTAATAAAAGGTAATCTGAAGTGTAAAGTGATATAAAATACAAAGCAGCAGAACTCTGATGTCATGCAGTGTTAAATTTCACTAAACTTGTCTCTCCTTCACATACAGAAATGCAGGGAATGCCCCTTGGAGAACTATACCAAACCTGCCTTTTGAAAATTTTACTAGGGATCTTGCAGTGCTGGAGGATCATTTTAGATCATCTCACCTGAACAGAGAGGTTTTGAACATCAGGCCCTCAGTGCTCAGCTTGCGCTGAAAAAAAGGAAAGTAACAGTTTGATGCAGGATTCGATGTGCAATGAAGATGGCACTAGTTCCAGTGGAGATGTTAATCGTGGCACAAATGTCGAGACAGGAGCTGCAAATGATGTCGTTTATAGTGTGTATGAAAGAAATTAAGTGACCATGAAAAGGTCCGCTAATCGGTTAAGAATCTTTTAAATTGTATGTAAAACTAGCACTAGTGCTTGGCTATTCTTTTAGGATGATCATGTCGTTCCTGATTTTTGCTCCCCAACTTTGGTTTGACCTCTAACTGGCTTCTGAATTACAATGTATGCCTAATCTCTTGCTGTGTTGCTTGATTTCGTCTGACTCCATAGATGTGCGTATTTAAAACTGTGCACTTGTCTATTCTTTTCAGTTCTCCATGTGTGTTCTTGTCTACTCTTAAATAATATTTTGTATGACTAAATCTTGTGATTAACAAAGGTAACTTACTTTTGAACTTTACACTTAGGTTCTTCATAGGAAACTTCTGGATTTATATAAATGACCACACACTGGCCAGATGACTTTATGTCCAACATATTGACCAATGCATGGTGAGATACATCATAGTTGCTCACATTATTTTATTATTCTGCTGTTCTAATGTAAAGTGCATAAGACTTAGATTTCACAATATGCAAACAAATATATACATAACAACAACAAACACCTAGGACTAGAGTACAAGTGTTGCAGGACTCGATAAGCAATATCCCGACAGTGCTAACTAGTGCACATATTACAAGTTTAAAGTAAACAGTTGCGCTTAAGTGCAAACAAAATGTGCGCTCAACGGATTAGCATGCATGAAGACCTAGCGTAAAATGTAAGGTTTAAAAAAAAAAAAAAAAAGTTCACCCAACACATCAAAAACACTTTAAAAATATTGCACTCATATATAAACTTTCTGATAAAAAAATATTTCATATAAATATGAATATTTATTTTATTAGGGTTAAAGGGGATATGGCAAGGTATTTGTGCATGTATATATACTGTATACATATCTGAAAATATATTTTACCGGTCACTTTATTAGGTACACCTGTTCAATTGCTTGGTAACACAAATTGCTAATCAGCCAATCACATGGCAGCAACTCAATGCATTTAGGCATCTAGATGTGGTGAAGACAACTTTCTGAAGTTCAAACCAAGCATCAGAATAGGAAAGAAAGGGGAAAAAAGGAGATTTAAGTGACTTTGAACGTTGCATGGTTGTTGGAGCCAGACGGGCTGGTCTGAGTATTTAAAAAACTGCTGATCTACTGGGATTTTCATGCAAATCCATCTCTAGGGTTTACAGAGAATGGTCCAAAAAAGAGCAAATATCCAGTGAGCGGCAGTTGTGTGGATGAAAATGCCTTGTTGATGTCAGAGATCAGAGGAGAATGGTCAGACTGGTTCAAGATGATAGAAAGGCAACAGTAACTCAAATAACCACTTGTTACAATGAAGGTATGCAGAATACCATCTCTGAGCGCACAACATGTTGAACCATGAAGCAGATGGGCTACAGCAGCAGAAGACCACACCGGGTGCCACTCCTGTCAGGAAACTGAGGCTGCAATTCCCACAGGCTCACCAAACTTGGACAATAGAAGATTGTAAAAACATTGCCTGGTCTGACGAGTCTCTATTTCAGCTGCGACATTCAAATGGTAGGGTCAGAATTTGGCGTAAACAACATGAAATCATGGATCCATCCTGCATTGTATTAATGATTCAGGCTGGTGGTGGTGTAATGGTGTGGGGGTTTTTTTCTTGGCACACTTTGGGCCCCATAGTACCAATTGAGCATAGTTTAAATGCCACAGCCTGAGTATTGTTGCTTGCCATGTCCATCCTTTTTTGACTACAGTGTACCCATCTTCTGATGGCTACTTCCAGCAAGATAATGCTCATAGCAAAGCCAGTATTTTATACGTGTAATGCATTACATTTACTTTGAGCTTTAGACTTTAACTTTCTTACTTACAAGATGAGGCGTCTAGCTTCTGTGTATAAAGCTCCTCTGTATATCATGTCAGAGGCATGCAGCATCGCTGAGATTACACACAGTGTCCCAGGACTCTGATGTCAACACACGTCTAAAATACTGGCTTAGCTATGAGCATCAGGATTATATTGTGCAGTAGTTTTATGCCATTTTGATCTTGTAATCTCCCAGAAGGGGTGTTATGAAGCTGTTCAATCTATTGTATTAACACAGTTTGTATCCACTTTATTATATCATATCATGTTTTTCACACTTCCATAGTAATATATACACAGATTATAAATGAACAGATATGATGATAGTGTTTTGTGATTTTGCACTTATATGATGTATAAGCACTGATGTTATTGTTGACTGAGGATTGCCATGACTACGGTTTTGGCACAATTTTTCTCATTGGGGGAGGGGCTAACACTGTTTAAATTGTCACTTGTGGTTTGTGTTTGTTTGTCTGAAGAAGGGGAGTGTGTCCCAGAAATGCAACACTTGTTATATTAAACTTCACTTGCTAAAAGGACCAGAGAGTGCCTCCTTATGTTTTATATATATATATATATATATATATATATATATATATATATATATATATATATATATATATATAAAACAAAAATAATCATATATATAAAAATATATTTTAAAATAAAAAGAACATTTTCTTTTAAGTGAAGAACATTGGAATATAAAGTATTCATAACTACCTTTGGCTTTAGCTCTGTTGGTCTAATGTGTCAGATTTTTTTGAACAGCATACCCCATTTAAGTCTATGGAAGAAGAAGTTAATGCTTTTGAGATATCCAAAGTCCTGAAGTTGGTGGGCATCTGACTTTAATCGCACAATAACTTTTTACTTTCAACTTGCAATACGAACTCTAACAAATTAAAATTAAAATTTTACTTTAAGTACAGTTAGCATGTGAGCAAAAAAAATAGTAAGCATGCCACTTGCAATCTGGCCCCTTTCTGTTTTATTCCCATAGTCTGACATCTAAGTCCACACCCCAGGGCAGACTAGTGGGGCAATTATAACATTTTTGTAAAAAAGATTTTTTAAAATTACACTTTATTTACATTTTAAATGCACATCTGCAGTATACCACATCACTTACATTGCTATATCTTTATAATGCAAAATCAGCCCAAACGTTTACACCCGGCACACACTCAGACAACCTTGTTTAAATCCAAGGCTGGAGATTTCCACCAGTCCAAATTCATAAGAAACTGCATTGGTGGAGTAAGAAATTAGACATTTGCCTATATGTAAAATTGAGCATAATAAAGTATATTTATTTATTTTTTGTATCTTGACTAGTAACTTTCCTCTGAAGTCACACGCTAGCGTACACCTCCATTTGCAGCATAGGATTTTTTTAGAATTCTTTTGACTAAACTTTGTATTTCTGCATAGCATATATCATTATATAAGTGGAGATGAAATATTGAATCTGCATATTGAAATTCAAAAAAATCCCTTTTTATATGACATGTCAAATTATTTTGGAATCCGTGAAAAAGAAAACACATTTCAAGTTTAAATATGAATGAAACCCTAATAAACATTTCAAAGGTGGCAAAGTAAGATGCAAAAGAAAACTGTACATCATTAAGTTACTTTTGCATAAATATTTTCTTTCATTATGTTACTGTGACACACTGAAAAATTGTGACTATAAATATTGTATGGATAGAAACTATTTGAACTTTAAATTGTGGATAAATAAAAAGGCAGAATTTCCTATTTTCTTATGAAATTATTAGGAATATATTATTTTCTTTAAAAAGCTGTGAACATCCTATAGTATAAAAGGTCAAGTATGTTTGTCCAATGCAGTCATTCACAGTAGAGACTGCGCGAGACAAACATACCTTGCCTTAACCCGCATGTGGCCACTGGGAGCGACAGACAACCTGGTTTAAAGTCTTGCAAGAGCAGCTCCTGTGTATCCTGGTGCTGAAGTGTGAGAGCTGCCGGCAGGATGAGCAGCCATGTGGTAAGAACTGTGGCTGCACAGACATCAATGTAGATGCGGCGCGCTGAGATGCCGCGTGCACAGGCTGCGGCTTGGTGCTGGAGGACAACATCATTGTGTCTAAGGTGCAGTTTGTGGAGAAGGGAGGATCCTCATTGGTGGGACAGTTTGTGTCCTCTGGAATATGAGTACTGGCAGCATGTCTACCTGAGAGCTACTGTCACCCTGTACCGGACACACACATGCACATATGTACACTTATACACTTTTAACTGAGGCACACGTGTATACAGTTGTCAAGGTATTTGAAATATTATTAAATAATATATAGAAGTATATTTATCTTTATTTAATAAATCTGTGGATGTGCACATGGTCTGTAAAACAAAGGATTATGTCTAAGAGATCTCCCACACTCATTATGTAAATTATTCTAAACACACAGGGGGGGGGCAATGGAACATTTGGCCTGCCCAATTTAATACAGTCACTTAGAGGAATGTTGGGGAAGTAATTTTGAAAGAGAACAGGATACAGGCCCATATATGGGTTTCCTCCAAGGGAAATGCCGATCTGTCTGAAGAGATGTGAGAGATGCAAACATTCTTCAAGGGACTGATAATTAGCACAGATTTGTTTGAGTGACTCAGGCTGTGTGGCTGATAACACCAGAGTACACGTGACACAGACATTGTGTCTGGGGTTAGAATAACATAGAGAAAGCACATGACTTACATTATGATTTCAAAGCAACTGCAGTTAGATTTCAAATAAAATATACTAGGAAAATAAATACAAGACATGCATATTTTGAAAGCATGAATATCTTAGCCTCTGTGTGTTTAAGAACATGACTAGATGTTTATGGACCTGAAGAGAAGTGATCATTAACATTTATTTTTATTTCAGATCTACATAAACAGGATTTATGTATTCAGGAAGAAATACACAGAAATGTCACATACTATATCTGGGTGAATGCAGTATATCAGGAGTTTTAAATACTACCAATCTGGATATATAAAAATAAGCTGTTATTTGCAAAGAAATGCCAGAATACTGATAAAATTATAATGCATTTTAAGCTAATAATTAGCAGTATTAAATTACCTTAATATAATAAAATGTTAATAATATAACATATTTGCTGCAGTTATTGTTAAAGCACACACCTACTATTGGACTCCATATGCATTATCCCTGAATTTTGAGTTTCTGAGGTGAAATTGGATCTGTTAAAGAGACATTGTAAACCGGATATCGACTGGTTTATTTGGTGATGTATACAAGGTTTTTGATAAGATAAGTTATATGCATAGCCACTACAGTAAAATTAAAATTTTTGAATTGGAAAGAACAAATTGGGCTTTTAGATTGTATTATATAACCTTAAATAGCTCTTAGCCTGCCTGTTTGTATGCAAGCATTTAAAGTAAACATTTACTATTGCTGTATGTAGCAGAGTTAAGGAAATATTTCAAGTTAACATTTCATAGCCTATATATTGTTAAACTAATCCCAATCTTAAATTATTTATCTATGCAAATATATAATAATAATTCAGAAGTGTATATTGTATTTTAAATTGGTAATCACAGCCTATATATTGTATTGTTTAAATCTGTATCTGATTGGCTGAGTAACTCATCTGTGCAAATTCTGAGATTGTAAGTTAATTTTGTATTAGGATTACAGTTAAATAGCAGAATATATATGTATATTATCCTACTGTTTAAGAGCACAGCTTAGAATTGTATTGTTTGGATGTTAAAAGATTGGTAAATAAGGCTGGTTTTTAAGATAAGCGTGTATGAATTTTGCATAGCATATTTAAATAGTTTTCAAGCACATATAATATTATTTCATTTCCTTTTATTGCAAATATATTTCAATTTGTTTATGGATATTAACTAAATAAAAGAATTCAGATATTTATATTAATTGTATGGTCTAGTAGGTGCATGTTGGTTAAGGGTTTCTATTTTTAAGGAAAATTATTATTTGTATTGCGTTTTAACCCTGCCATAAGCTGATATATTATTTGGATAGCACTACTAAGATTTTCATAAATATACTGACATAATAATTGGAGGCACTTTGCATGAGATTTAATAATATTCATCATATTTGATATAATATATTTGAAGTACATAGAAATTATTATAAAAGAGAAAAAAAAAAGAAATTCATATTTCGATATTAATATTTTGAAGATATAATTTTTGAAAAGTTGAAATATTGATTTTCATATTTCGAGATTGATATTAATATCTTGAAATATTATTAAAGATTAATTGTGAAAAATTAATAAAAATATTAATTTTTCATATTTCAAAATTAATAAAAATATTAATTTTTCATATTTTCAAAATTAATCAAAATGATTAATTTTTCATATTTTGGAATATTAATTTTTCATATTTCAAAATTAATAATATATATTTTTTTTAAATATAAATTTTTTCTCTCTTTTTATTGGCAAAAATTGTATTAGCGTTTTAGTTTAACTGAATACTAAACCAATATAATAATGTCTGTAGCCAGAAGTGACTCATTTAATTCTATACATAGCGATGAAATTGGTCCCATTACCATACCTATTACTAAAGGTCAGGTCCTTAAGAAAGATATCTTAAGTTACATTAAAGGGAAGTTAAATATTGCTGGTAAATTAAATGATTTTGTGGATATGCTTGAAACTAGAGCTAAAAATATTACCGTTAATAATAATATGTGGAATGAAGAGAATGAATTCTTCCAGGAATTATTAATGATTAATCAATGCAAAACTCCCAAAAAGCGAGAGGAACTAATACTAAAATCTTGGCCCCTCTTAATATGCATGATTGACGAAATGTCGTTTTGTGTCACAGACAAACGATTGCAAATCGGAAAAAATAGGAGCTAGAAAATAGTATTCGTTCCTCACGCAGACGCGAAGAGGATTTAAAAATAGCCAAAAATAAAATGGATGAATTTGCCCAAAACCTAGCCGCCTTAGATAAGCATAACATCGACTTACTCGCACAGATACAAGATTTAAATAAACAGCTTGCCAAAGCCAGAGAGAATTAAGCGATTTAAAAAGGTCATATCGCCATAATGAAAACCTTTATATTAACAGTGAGAATAATACAGATAATGCTAACTCCTTTAGCGAACGTGTCAGGGACGAGGTACAAAAATATATAGAACAATATAGACAAATGACCCCTAACGGGTCAGAAATAGATTTCCCAAATAGACAATCCCCTCAGGATGTAAATACAGAGGACAGCTGTAGCGCAGCTGGCGCGGGGGAGGGAAACTCTAACAGAGAAGCCCAAAATAAGTCTGGTAAAGTCTATGATTTCCATAAAATAATCACCTTCGTACAACGCGCAGTACCTATATTCTCCAATAAGGGAACAACATCTGTAATTGATGATTTACAGGCTTTTGAAAATGCGTTAGCTATAATGAATGTTACAAGTGAGAAATTGAAAATTGAATTTCTGCCTTGGGTATTTGACAGTAAGCATCACAAATTCTTTGCTTCACTAAAGGATATGAATATTCATTCCTGGAATGGGGTAAAACGACAATGCAGAAAAGAATTCGGGCAATATCGCACTAAAACTGCCACGAAAATAGCGGTATATGGTTTAAAGTGTCGTACGAATCAGAGTCCAATCAAATTCCTTTCTGTATTGAAAAATGAGTACAGTATGGCTGAAGATAATCCCAAATTTGATGGCTCAGAATTTGTAAATTTATTTTTTGAAGCACTGCCCACACCCATCAAAATCAACTTAGCTAGAGATTTTGATGAGGACTGCTCATTGGAATGGCTAATCAAAGAGAGTACAAAGTTATACTCTATTCAGCAGTCCAGTAAGCAGGGGGTTAAAAAGGAGTCAAAACCCAAAATTGTAGCAGAAACTAGGGTGTCACCTAACCCCCTCAATTTGGAGTCTAAAAAGAGAACTTATGCAGAGGTGGCCAGTCAAAACAGGCTATCTCCACAGAGGTTTAACTCTGCCCCCTCCCCTACACAGGTTGAGGCGCAGGGAGACTATAACCAAAGTGGGGGACATAATCAGGTGAATAATTACTCACAAAGAGAATACTCACCAAATAATTGGTATCCGCGCAAGGGTAGATACAATAAACGGCGAAGATATTCTCAGGGTAACCAGACACCCCAGGTATATAATGCTCCCCAAAGTACTAATACTGAGCAAGCTGAACCCCAGGGGCAACCACGCCAGAATAGAAATAGCGGCCCTGATTCTGAGGGAACCCAATGGTCCAGGAATCATTATTATGGGGCACCAAGAGATAGCCCCAGGGGTAGAGGTAACTTGTACAATCAGGTAGATATGCTGTTTACCCAGTTAAATCGGTTGAGCGAACAAATCGCTAATATGAGTCAAAATTCTACGGCTCAGCAACTGAACAATACTTTTTTAGGGGTACAGCCAGTGGTCAGCAGTGGACCACAGGCACAGTCATAAATACTGCAGTATCACCTGAAGGGAAGGGGAGAGATATACAAAATGTAGTAATAAATATCAATGATACTAATCATGTTCTCTCCCCACAGACCGAAAACGGACAATTTAACTGTGGTGACAAGCAACGTTATCCGGGAAATGTTAACAAATCTATTCCTTTGCAGCACTCTCTTAACCTTATCTCCACAGATGCAGTACACAAGAATCCAGACGAACCTGTCATAGAGGAAACAGGTAGGTATGAAGATTCTTCTGCATCAGAAAGCATGGCAAACTCAGGTAACACGTGGCGAAGCCCACAAATGTATGATAATGCCAACTTTATGTGTGAAATGGTAGAAACTACAGGAAGATATTATGTATTAGTTGAGCTGCAAGATTCAGTCTCCAACCCTATCAGGGGATTAATTGACACTGGGTCACAGGCAACTATCTTATCCCACAAGTACTACACACAGCTAAATGAGCTAACACCCCACAAACCTAAAAATGGAGAATTTGACGGTTCTCTAATAGGTGTTGGGGGTGACTCCCTAAAAGTCTACGGTACTGCCTGGTTAAAATTTAAATTGGGGAACAGGGTCATAAGACACCCTGTCATTATAGTGGATCTGCCAACTGATCGTTTAATTATTGGTAGTGATCTCCTGAAACGATTAAGCACCATAATTGATTGCATATATAATGTAATTTGGTCACAAGTTAAACGGCCTATCAATTATGAAAAATCTGGTATATCTTGCGCCCGACATAGCTGTCACGTGGTGGAAGAGAAACCAGATGCTGTGGAGATTCATTCCAGGAATAACTCTGTACCTGAAATCACTATTCTACAAATAGATGATCAGACTCCTTTTAGTGGCTCTGATGGTAATACTTTTAAAATTTCGCCTGGAAAGATAGCGAATATTTCCCTAGATGGCGATCTATTAACCATATCACTCCACAAGGGGGATCATAAAATCCCTAAGGGGGGAGGCCACGCTCAATACCTCACAGGGATTGAGAGAGTTAAAGAGGATCTATTTATCCCTATACAAGTACATGACCTTGGTAAAACCAAGTATGCTAAAATAAACTTAAAACAGGAAGGTAGCTATATAAGCGAAGGTTTATTAGCGCAAATAGCTGAACCTAAAGTGATTAAATATCTTTCTCCCCAAGACCACTGTGTCCACAACCTGGATGACAGGTTTGAAAGCTATAACATCACAGCTAAGTGCTTATTATCTATCTCTATAGGAAATAAGTCAATGAAGCACCTGTTTTTAGTTTTAAATACTCCCCATAATCAAATATACATTGGCAATGATATCCTACATAGATATGCCATACAAATAGATTTGATTAATTCTTACCTCTGGAGCAGGTTAAAGGGGGACCCTGAAGTATTTCAGGATGAAAATGCAGCCCTGAAGTCAAACCAGCAATTTCCATATGCTGTGAATATACAGGTATCTAGCGATGTTATAATTCCTGCTGGGGCTGATAAATTTCCTTTACCCTTACAGGTAAAGAGAGGTCAGAAATTAAAAACTTCTGAAACACTAAGTTGCCTATCCCATAGAATACAAAATATGGGTGTCACAGTGACCTACACTCCTATGGTGAATATTGGAACTATTCCAATACATATTATTGTACATAACATGACCCCACAGGATATAACCTTATCCAAGGGAACCACCATAGGATATGCACTGGAATCAAGTTATTACACTTTTGGATTCCAGAATAATGTAATTGGGCTAATACCTGAAGGATACCTAACTGAAGAACAATTAATAGAACAATCCTTTGCATCTATGTCAGAGGGTCTATTTAATGTTCAGTCTATTTATCCCTTCAGCTCAGAGGAAGGCATCTGTAAAATTGAAGAAGCCTCTCTAGTGTTTGATCAGCCAATCAAACAGCAAGATTACCCCAATACCCAGAGTCATGGGAGCAATGTAAACTATAACCAAGGGGATCTCACCTCTAGGTTGGAAGAAGCCTATGAAATAGGACAGCCTGAAATCTTTCCAGGATTTCAGCAAATAGTCGAAGAGCAAATATCCTTAGCTAATGGCTGTTCCAGTGATGATGAACACCAACAGCTGCGAGAACTCCTAATGGAATACAAGGATATTTTCGCTAAGGATTCTTATGACTGTGGTACTACAGACTTGCACATTGCAAGAATACAAACAGATCCCGATGCGCCACCTGTATTTGTCAAACAATACAGACTTCCCTTAGCCTCATATGATTCTCTTGCAGAGATCATAAGGAATTTGGAAGAAAGAGGTATTATCAGACAGGTGCACAGCTCTTATAATAATCCTATTCTAGGTGTCCTTAAGCCCAGTGGACAATGGTGTTTGTGTGCTGACTTAAGATAGCTAAACAAACGAGTATACATGTCTGGCTGGCCTGTACCATACATTGACCAGTGCCTAGCACAAATGCAAGGATCCAAAATATTCACTGCCATTGATTGTGCACAGGGATATTGGACCATAAAGGTACATGAAGAGGACCAATATAAGCTAGCATTCTCCTTCCAAAAGGTTCAGTATGCATTCCAGAGACTTCCATTTGGATACATAAATTCTGGACATAAATTTGCTGTATTCATGCATAAGGCTATGCCTGACGCACTGGAAAGGGGGACCTTATCTTATGTTGATGATGTTTTAATCAAAAGCACAGACTTTGAAAAACACATCGCAGAGCTTAAACACGTCCTCAGCCAACTTAAAAGGGCAGGTGTCAAATTATCCCTGCAAAAAGCTCAATGGTGCCGCACTCGTGTAAACTTCTTGGGACATGAAGTTACTTCTGAAGGATTAAATCCTCAGAAGAAAAAGGTTGAAGCTATAATAAATTCTAAAAACCCAACTAACTTAAAGGAATTGAGATCATTCCTGGGTATGACAAATTATTCTCGCAAATTCATTGATAATTATGCAGAGTTAGCTAAACCACTACTACTTCTTCTAAAGAAAGATGTGAAATGGCACTGGAGTGAGTCTCAAGAGACAGCCATCAGAGAGCTGAAGAGAAAACTCACTCAAGCACCTTGCTTAGCGTACCCTGAAGGTGGTAAACCTTTCTTCTTAGAGACAGGTTACACAGAGATAAGCATGAGTGCTGTTTTATACCAAAAGCATGATAATTTGAACAAAGCCATTGCTTATGCGAGCAAAAATCTATCCCCAGTAGAAATAAAGTTTAACGATTTCGAAAAAGCCCTCTTATCCACTGTATGGGCTCTACAAAATTTCCGCAGCTATATACAGGGCGAGAAAATTATTGTAGAAACAGCCCACCAGCCTTTGCTATATTTGCAAAGTGAGAGAATAAGAGATGGGAATTTGTCAAATAGCCGCATAACAGCGTGGACTCTTTCCTTACAAGGCTGGCCATTAGAAATTCGCTACAAGCAGAATAAAAAGAATCCAGTCGCACAAGGGCTTGCTGAACTCCACAACTGTACTGCTAGAGATCCTGGGGAAGAATTATCAGAAGATGATTTTCTGGAGGAACAATTGCTTTCCCCTTAAAAAATGTACAATGAGGACCATTGTCAAACATTACCTTGGGTGTATGTTGATGGTTGCTCTTACCATGCCACTATTGATAATGAGCGCAGATTAGTCGCTGGCATTGGTATAACTGGGGCAAATGGATTCCCAAATATATCTATAGGTTTCAACATTGGACCAAGATCCAGTCAAGTTGCAGAACTAACTGCTGTTTTCAAAACCATTGAAATGGCTATTGAACATGGTATTCATGAATTTGTGATCATAACTGACTCAAATTATGTGCGTGACAGTTTTGTTGAATACCTGCCAACTTGGAAAAGAAATGGCATGCAGAAAAGCAATAACAAACCAGTCAAGCATGGCAAGCTGTTCTGCGAGATTGATAATCTGGTGGTATCCAATGATTTAACCATACACTGGAAAAAGACCAAGGGTCATTCCAAAATTCTAGGTCCTGATAAGGAAGGCAATGATCTTGTGGATTCGTTAGCCAAGCAAGGAGCCATAACTGGAGAACTCCTTAATATTGACCACTTAATGGGTGCAATTCAGGTAGAAGCCATTACCAGAAACTAGGCAAAACAACAGAGTGAGCCTAACTTGGTACAATGGAGTCAGGATTCTCCTAGTGAGGACCTGATCACTAGTCACAAAGAAGACCCCATTGTAGGCATATTCTATAAACACATAGAAGATCCTGAAAGCAACCCCATCTCAAAAGAGGATTGTATTGGCAAGGAAGATCTTAGAATCTTAATACAATCTAGATCACAATTCAAGTTACAGGATGGTTTGTTAATTAGAACTTCCAAAACTGGCATCCAGCAGTGGGTAGTACCCACCAAGTTCAGAGGTCTAATGCTTCAACATGCCCATGATGCTCCCACATCTGGTCATCGTGGTGCCAAACTCACGTATGAAATATTACGTGATTATGCTTTTTGGCCACACATGTTGAAAGATGTTCAAACCTACTGTCAAGGGTGTTTAATCTGCCCACAGTTTCAACCCACTGCACCAACGCATAGAGCGCCATTGCAGAAAAGGGGGATGGTAATGCCATGGTCAGATATACAAATTGATTTTATTGGTCCAATAACAAGGTCATCAAGAGGTAACAAACACATGTTAACCGTGACATGCCTGTTCACTAAATGGGTAGAGTGCATTAGTGCACCTAACAATAGTGCAGAAACATGCGCAGCATTGCTCATCAACCATGTATTTTCCAGATTTGGTCTGCCCCAAAGAATTGAGTCAGATCGGGGGACCCACTTCACTAGCAAAGTGATGACAAAAATGTGGAAAATACTAGGGGTTAAAAGAAAGCTCCATATTGCTTATAGAGCTGCCTCAAGTGGTGGTGTAGAGCGTTACAACCAGTCCATTGTTAAAACCCTCAAAAAGTTTGTGAGTGAAACGGGTAAAGACTGGGATGTAAAACTACCTCTAGTCTTAATGGCATTAAGAGCAACTCCAAGTAGTGCTACCAAGATGTCACCTTTTGAACTGATGACTGGTAGAAGAATGGTTCTACCTCAGCATCTACTGTACCGTACATCAGACCAAAATTTGATAAACGCTGCCAATACACATCAATATGTGGAGAACTTAAGAAAACACCTGCAACATGCCTTTGCATTTGCTCAAAGGAATTTAGAAAGAGCCGCAACTGCCACTAAAACCTATTATGATCTCAAAACATCCAAAAAGGAATATGAAATAAATGATACATTTTATCTTTATAACTTTGGAAGAGATCAGGTTAGGGAGAAGAAATTTCTTCCCTCGTGGAAAGGTCCTTTTGTCATTACTGACAAAATATCTCCAGTGGCCTATAAAATACGGATCCCCAAAAATGAAAGTTTCATAGATAAATAAGTCCATATAAATCAATTGCGAGCGTGTCATCCAATATCCCAACTACAAGTCATAGAGGGAGAATGAAGTGTCATATCCCCAAATGAACTAAAGACATACTGTAGTTCAAAGATGCCTAGCTGATAAACATGAAGGCTCATAATCGACAGACTATCTACCTAGAAGACTGTCCACGATGTGTACGGTCAACATCCTCACCAAATACCACTAACTTTGATCCAATTCAAATACATGTGTCCTACATATTTTTTAATTAGAAAGGGGGATTTATGTCAAGGTATTTGAAATATTATTAAATAATATATAGAAGTATATTTATCTTTATTTAATAAATCTGTGGATGTGCACATGGTCTGTAAAACAAAGGATTATGTCTAAGAGATCTCCCACACTCATTATGTAAATTATGCTAAACACACAGGGGGGGGGGCAATGGAACATTTGGCCTGCCCAATTTAATACAGTCACTTAGAGGAATGTTGGGGAAGTAATTTTGAAAGAGAACAGGATACAGGCCCATATATGGGTTTCCTCCAAGGGAAATGCCGATCCGTCTGAAGAGATGTGAGAGATGCAAACATTCTTCAAGGGACTGATAATTAGCACAGATTTGTTTGAGTGACTCAGGCTGTGTGGCTGATAACACCAGAGTACACGTGACACAGACATTGTGTCTGGGGTTAGAATAACATAGAGAAAGCACATGACTTACATTATGATTTCAAAGCAACTGCAGTTAGATTTCAAATAAAATATACTAGGAAAATAAATACAAGACATGCATATTTTGAAAGCATGAATATCTTAGCCTCTGTGTGTTTAAGAACATGAATAGATGTTTATGGACCTGAAGAGAAGTGATCATTAACATTTATTTTTATTTCAGATCTACATAAACAGGATTTATGTATTCAGGAAGAAATACACAGAAATGTCACATACTATATCTGGGTGAATGCAGTATATCAGGAGTTTTAAATACTACCAATCTGGAGATATAAAAATAAGCTGTTATTTGCAAAGAAATGCCAGAATACTGATAAAATTATAATGCATTTTAAGCTAATAATTAGCAGTATTAAATTACCTTAATATAATAAAATGTTAATAATATAACATATTTGGTATCAGAATAGTCAGAAAAATAACCTAATATTAACCATCTGTAATTGGGGTTATAAATGATTAATGCAGAGAGTGTGATCTGATTAAATAACCATTTTATGAAAAAAAAATTAACTTGCTTAAAAATGTTTGAAATGGTCTTGTTGTATTTGTTTGTTTGTACTTCTGCTGCCACCTAGTGTTATGATGCGGAATTGCAACCATGAGATGATTGGTTGTTGCAAAGAATGCATTTCCTTGACAACACATTTACCAAATAAACCAATCCATGTTCAGTTGCAAAGAACCAATCCAAGACAAGGCCGTGGGCGTTTCCAATATTCACCAATGACTGATAAAAATCAAAAACGGGGAGGGGTGAGATCAGATGATTTAAACCCCAGCATAGAGACTGAAAAAAGGGTTGTGTTGACTGATCCAGAAAGGAATAACTGCTGCAGTTATTATTAAAGCACACACCTACTATTGCACTCCATATGCATTATCCCTGAATTTTGAGTTTCTGGGGTAAAATTGGATCTGTTAAAGAGACATTGGAAACCGGATATCGACTGGTTTATTTGGTGATGTATACAAGGTTTTTGATAAGATAAGTTATATGCATAGCCACTACAGTAAAATTACAATTTTTGAATTGGAAAGAACAAATTGGGCTTTTAGATTGTATTATATAACCTTAAATAGCTCTTAGCCTGCCTGTTTGTATGCAAGCATTTAAAGTAAACATTTACTATTGCTGTATGTAGCAGAGTTAAGGAAATATTTCAAGTTAACATTTCATAGCCTATATATTGTTAAACTAATCCCAATCTTAAATTATTTATCTATGCAAATATATAATAATAATTCAGAAGTGTATATTGTATTTTAAATTGGTAATCACAGCCTATATATTGTATTGTTGTTTAAATATGTATCTGATTGGCTGAGTAACTCATCTGTGCAAGTTCTGAGATTGTAAGTTAATTTTGTATTAGGATTACAGTTAAATAGCAGTATATATATATATTATCCTACTGTTTAAGAGCACAGCTTAGAATTGTATTGTTTGGATGTTAAAAGATTGGTAAATAAGGCTGGTTTTTAAGATAAGCGTGTATGAATTTTGCATAGCATATTTAAATAGTTTTCAAGCGCATATAATATTATTTCATTTCCTTTTATTGCAAATATATTTCAATATGTTTATGGACATTAACTAAATAAAAGAATTCAGATATTTATATTAATTGTATGGTCTAGTAGGTGCATGTTGGTTAAGGGTTTCTATTTTTAAGGAAAATTATTATTTGTATTGCGTTTTAACCCTGCCATAAGCTGATATATTATTTGGATAGCACTACTAAGATTTTCATAAATATACTGACACAGTGGGGCAAAAAAGTATTTAGTCAGCCACCAATTGTTCTCCAACTTAAGAAGATGAGAGAGGCCTGTAATTTTCATCATAGGTATACCTCAACTATGAGAGACAAAATGTGGAAACAAATCCAGACAATCACATTGTCTGATTTGGAAAGAATTTATTTGCAAATTATGGTGAAAAATAAGTATTTGGTCAATATCAAAAGTTCATCTCAATACTTTGTTATATATCCTTTGTTGGCAATGACAGAGGTCAAACGTTTTCTGTAAGTCTTCACAAGGTTGTCACACACTGTTGCTGGTATGTTGGCCCATTCCTTCAATCAGATCTCCTCTAGAGCTGTGATGTTTTGGGCTGTCGCTGGGCAACACGGACTTTCAACTCCCTCCAAAGGTTTTCTATGGGGTTGAGCTCTGGAGACTGGCTAGGCCACTCCAGGACCTTGAAATGCTTCTTACGAAGCCACTCCTTCATTGCCCGGGCAGTGTTTTTGGGATCATTGTCATGCTGAAAGACCCAGCCACGTTTCATCTTCAATGCCCTTGCTGATGGAAGGAGGTTTACACTCAAAATCTCACGATACATGGCCCCATTCATTCTTTCATGTACACGGATCAGTTGTCCTGTTCCCTTTGCAGAGAAACAGCCCCAAAGCATGATGTTGCCACCCCCATGCTTCACAGTAGGTATGGTGTTCTTTGGTTGCAACTCAGCATTCTCTCTCCTACAAACACGACGAGTTGTGTTTCTACTAAACAGTTCTACTTTGGTTTCATTTGACCATATGACGTTCTCCCAATTCACTTCTGGATCATCCAAATGCTCTCTAGCATACTTCAGACGGGCCCGGACATGTACTGGCTTAAGCAGGGTGACACGTCTGGCACTGCAGGATCTGAGTCCCTGGCGGCGTAGTGTGTTACTGATGGTAGCCTTTGTTATGTTGGTCCCAGCTCTCTGCTGGTCATTCACTAGGTCCCCCCGTGTGGTTCTGGGATGTTTGCTCACCGTTCTTGTGATCATTTTGACCCCACGGAGTGAGATCTTGCGTGGAGCCCCAGATCGAGGGAGATTATCAGTGGTCTTGTATGTCTTCCATTTTCTAATTATTGCTCCCACAGTTGATTTCTTCACACCAAGCTGCTTGCCTATTGCAGATTCAGTCTTCCCAGCCTGGTGCAGGTCTACAATTTTGTTTCTGGTGTCCTACAACAGCTCTTTGGTCTTCACCATAGTGGAGTTTGGAGTGTGACTGTTTGAGGTTGTGGACAGGTGTCTTTTATACTGATAACAAGTTCAAACAGGTACCATTAATACAGGTAATGAGTGGAGGACAGAGGATCCTCTTAAAGAAGAAGATACAGATCTGTGAGAGCCAGAAATCTTGCTTGTTTGTAGGTGACAAAATACTTATTTTCCACCATAATATGCAAATAAATTCTTTCCAAATCAGACAATGGGATTGTCTGGATTTGTTTCCACATTTTGTCTGTCATAGTTGAGTTATACCTATGATGAAAATTACAGGCCTCTCTCATCTTCTTAAGTGGGAGAATTTGCACAATTGGTGGCTGACTAAATACTTTTTTGCCCCACTGTATATACACACACTGTCACCTGAGGCATACATGTATGTGTATGTATCTCTCTCTCTCTCTCTCTCTCTCTCTCTCTCTCTCTCTCTCTATATATATATATATATATATATATATATATATATATATATATATACACTGTCACCTGAGACACACACATGTTGGGATCCTGCTCTCCCCCTCCTGCACTTATCAATACCTACCTCCAATTCCATCTCTCTCCTTCTTCTCATTTGAAGTCCACTGTATTGGCCTGTTCTCCCCCCTCTCCCTCAAAGTGGCAGTCATATATCGCCCTCCTGGACCGACCTCCCATTTCCTTGACAACTTCGCCGCCTGGCTTCCTCACTCTCTCTCTTCAAATATACTAACTCTAATTGGGGACTTCAACATTCCCATTGACAACCCATCTGCCCCTGCTGCCTCTAAACTTCTTTCACTCACATCCTCCTTCTGTCTCTCACAATCCACCCTATTCCCGACTCACCGTGATGGACACTCCATCAACCTGGTATTTTCCTACCTCTGCTCTATATCTGACACCACCTGTCACCCTTTTCCCATTTCAGACCATCACCTGGTCACCTATAATATTAATGCAACAGCTAAACCCACTTCTCCATCCCGCCCCCTCACCTGTAGAAATACACATGCTGTGGATCCGCTCCAATTTTCAAAAATCATTCAAAATCTCGTCCCTCACATTTCCACTATAACCTGCCCTGATCTCGCTACAGCCCACTATAACAAAACTCTCTCCTCTGCATTAGACACACTTGCCCCTCCCCAGCTGTGCAAAACACCACACCGTCAGTTACAGCCCTGGCATGCTAAGCAAACACGCTATTTGCAAAAATGCTCCCGTACTGCTGAGCGTGTCTGGGGGAAAACTCACTCTGAACCTGATTTCATACACTATAAGTTTATTCTTCGTTCATACACTTCTGCCCTTCCTTTAGCCAAGCAAACCTACTTCTCTTCTCTCATATCTCCTTTTTCCTCAAACCCTAAATGACTCTTCTTCACCTTTAACTCTCTCCTCTACCCACCTGCCCCACCCCCCATCTGTCTTTAGTGCTCAAGACCTGGCAGACTACTTTTTAAACAAAACACATACTATCCGAAGCAACATCCCAACACCAACTTGCAATATTGCAACAACAGGCCCAGTTACTCCCTCTGCCACCCTCTGCATTTTCCATCAAGCCACTGAGAATTAAGTTTCTTCCTTACTATCTTCCTCATGCCTCACTACCTGCCCACTCGACCCTATCCCTTCCCATCTAATACCTTCCCTGTTTTCCACTCTCACTTCTGCTCTTACTCACATCTTCAACCTATCTCTCTCTACCGGCTCATTCCCATCTTCTTTCAAACATGCAAAAGTCACTCCCATACTCAAAAAACCCTCCCTCGACCCTAATTCTCCTGAAATCTACTGTCCCATATCACTGCTTCCACTAACATCAAAACTCCTTTAAAAACTAGTTTACAATCGCCTAACCCACTTCCTGTCCACCAACTCTTTGCTTGACCCCCTGCAGTCTGGATTCCGCCCCAAACACTCAACTTAGACTGCCCTTACCAAGGTTACTAACGATCTTCTCTCTGCTAAAAATATTGGCCACTACTCTATACTCATCTTACTTGACCTCTCAGCTGCCTTCGACACAGTTGACCACCCCCTCCTCCTACAGACCCTTAGCTCTTTTGGCCTCTGTGACACTGCTCTTTCCTGGATTCACTCCTATCTTTCTCACAGGTCTTTTTCCTGTGTCAATTGCCGGCACCTCCTCCTCTCCTATGCCTCTGTCTGTTGGAGTACCTCAAGGATCTGTTCTGGGTCCTCTACTCCAGTGTTTTTCAACTAGTGTGCCGTGAGAGATCCTCAGGTGTGCCGCGGCAGACTGACAACAGTGCAGGGGTGTTTGTGAATGAATATCAATATGTCATGTATAGTTTGTAAGAGGCATGGCATGACAGCACAGTACAGTGTATATATATATATATATATATATATATATATATATATATATATATATATATATATATATATATATACTGTATATATATCCTGTATTAGGCTACAATGTGTGATTTTGTAAAATTTTGGGATGGTGGTGTGCCACAGGATTTTTTAATGTAAAAAAGTGTGCCACGGCAAAAAAAAAGTTGCAAATCACTGCTCTACTCTTCCCCATCTATACTTCTTCACTGGGTAAACTTATCAACAGTTATTGCTTCAAATACCACCTCTATGCTGATGACACCCAGATCCACCTCTCCACCCCTGCTCTCTCTCCCTCTGTCCTTTCTCATGTCAGCGGCTGCTTATCTGGTATTTCTTCCTGGATGGCCTCTCTTCACCTAAAGATTAACATGTCCAAGACTGAGCTCCTTCTTATCCCCCCCTCCAGCTCTACGCCAACTTCTGACTTCTCTATCCCTATTGACGGCATCACCATTTCCCCATCGCCCTAAGTCCGCTGCCTTGGAGTAACACTTGACTCAAATCTATCCTTCGTCCCCCATATCCAATTGCTTTCTAAATCCTGCCGCAACCATCTACGCAATATTTCCAAGATTCGGCCTTTTATGAGCGCTGACACCACAAAGCAAATCCACTCCCTTGTTATTTCCCGACTTGACTACTGCAATAACCTGCTCACTGGCCTTCCTCTTTCCTGCCTCTCCCCCCTTCAATCGATCCTAAATGCCTCTGCCAGGCTGATCCACCTTTCCCGTCACTCTGTATCTGCTGCACCTCTCTGCAATTCCCTTCATTGGCTCCCCATTGACAGCAGAATTAAATTCAAAATTCTCACCCTTACATACAAAGCTCTCACCAACGCCACTCCCCTCTACTTATCCTCTCTACACAAGTATACTCCAGCCCGCCCACTAAGATCCAACAATGACCTGCTCCTTGCTCCTGCATCTATCACCTCCTCTCATGCTAGACTGCAGGACTTCTGTCGTGCAGCACCTACCCTCTGGAACACTCTCCCTCGTGCTGTCAGGTTTTGCCCTAATCTTTCTTCCTTTAAATGTTCCCTGAAGACTTTTCTGTTCAGGGAAGCCTACCACCCAACTCAATAATAAATTAATTTCACTTACCTAACATTTCCCTCATCTAACTCTGTATTAACATCTTTCTCAATCTTGCAGTTCTCACCTCCTGTTTCTCAACGTCCTACCCTTCTAGATTGTAAATTCCCCCGGGAATAGGGCCCTCAATCCCTCCTGTATGTGTTTGTAAATTTTGTCCTGTCTCGTACAAGTCTTGTATTGTTTTATTTAAATTAATTGTATCCATGGACAGCGCTGCAGAATATGTTGGCGCTTCATAAATAAAGTATATAATAATAATAATAATAATGTATATATATATATATATTTTTTTTTTATATATATATATATATATATACACACATACACTGTCATCTGAGACAAACACATGTATATATACACAATGTCAGGAAGGGAGTTGGACACATTTTGGCCTGTGTACACAGGCTTTAAGACTAGTTTCTATAAATTCTATTAAAGGGACAGTGCACTGTAAAATTGTTTTCCCCTTAATGTGTTCCCAATTACATATTATAACAGCTCCAGCATATAAAATGTATGAGAAATAGCTGGATTTGCTCTTTGAAACCACAGCCCATCAAAATAGTCTTGGCTTGCTAACAGATCAGACCTTGTTATCTTATCATTCAAATGCTTCCCTTTCTTATCTCTGTCTCTGTACAATACTTTGAAAGAACAACTGAAAATGAATATTTTAGAGCTTTATCTCTTCCACCTCTCACTGTGTAATTTATTCTGCTGTTTGTGTTTGCATAGCTTCTCAATAGCCTATGCCTAGATATAGAAACTTTCAATATAGGTAGGGATACTACAGGCTAAATCATCTATTTTACAATGTCAATTTAAAGGCTAAGGAGTTATTTGTAAACAGTTTCATTAACTGCAGCTGGTAAAATGGATCATTAGGAACATATTATAGGAAGGACCATTTTGGGTGAACTGTCCCTTTAAATATGAATATAATAAACAATGTTTATATGATTAATGAAACATTAAGTAAACTGATTAAAGCTAATGATTGTATAAGTTATATTAATGGCAAAAGAACTGTTTCAACTTGAGTCAATGCAACTAAAACAAACACACACATAGTCTATAGATAATAATGTACCATTCCATATTCCTCTCATTTATATGAAATTGACAGTAATGATAAAGTTCTAATTGGAACTCTGAAAATGAAGTTCTGAAATGAAAAATGCTAATTTCTACACTGACTGCTTTCATAATAATAATTACACTCGGTCACCAGGGTCATAACTGCTAATGAACAATGGCACCAATAATTTATGCGTAACGCATCTTTACTTTAACTCATTTTTAATCTGGCCGATTTTTGAAACATTAGCATATCAAAACTGTTAATGCTGCCTTGCTTCTTAAAACCATAACCCAGAAAATTGCAAAATATATTGCTTATAAGCATTCAAAAATCTATTAAGCACTTGTGTATAAGTGTCTATATTGCACAGTTTTAATTAAAATCTATTCACGGAAAAAGTAATTCACAGAAACTGATAATTAAACAATGACAGATGGAGCTTAACAGAAAAAAGCTAGCAAATAATATATATAAATTACGTAAAGCTACACAATCTCTTTTAACAGATTTTCTTTGGATGGATGGAGAATATAAAACCTCAGATAGTCAAAATATGACATCTGTACCTCCCTGCAAGAGTAACTTTTACTAAATGCAATTTCAAATGTGAAGAAATTAATTAAATGCATTAATATCAAAGTGAACTTTAAAAATGGAGTGCACCATTCAGTTTGTATTGGGCTATTAAACATCAACACCTGGTTATCTGGGATATTGAGAAGATGGTTATAGATGGCCATTGGCCTAATCTGAGTATTAACTACAAGCAAATTATTCTTGGCTCACTTCAGCAGGCACAGCTATTATTGTTAATCTATCAATCACTGGGTATCAAAAGCAGGGGGGGAACTACCTTTGGTGCAGCAGGTGTTGTGGCACCAGGGCCCATGTGATGGGGGGCCCATATCAGCCCGTCTATACATAGTTATGTGCAGAATGTGTACAACTCTAATGCAGGGGAGCATTTTTAAGTGCAGGGTGCAGGTCTATCGATCTGCCCTCAAAATCATTATACAGAGCAGCATGTATATTATTACTATTGCTTACTACTGAGTTACCTTTGGGGGGCTCCAAAAAGAATTGTGCCAGGGCCCTCTGTTGAGTAGGTCCATTACTGATGAAAACAGGTGGTTGCCAACCCAAAACATTCTTATAATTTTATAAAATATATATCAGGTCAAATAATTGGAGCCATTTAGTCAACTCATAATAACGTCTAATAATATAAGTAAATGAATCCTCAGGATTGTCTTATTTATCTTACTTTCTTAAACTCTTAGTTGTCTTTTTATTGCGCTTTTTCCACTTTTCTATTGGGATTGTTGACATTTACATTACTTCTTTATAGTTAAACTACACATTAAAATCATCATAGCTTGTTATGCTAATTCTCTTGATTCTTACTAAATACAACTGTAAGATACATGAATCTGCAGCCTCATATCTGAGAAAATGTTTATAATGAATATTGCAACTGTGTTTTATGAAATAAGTATATTTTTTATATATTCTTTTTCTTGTCACTGATGTATCTACCTATCACCCAAAAAAAAAAACCCACACTGACCAAACACAGCCCTGTTGATATGGATGTTGAATACATTGTGATCCACACAATGTGCAGTAGATGTGAGTTAAAATAAAAAGTTCTGCACTTAGAAAACCCTCCCCTCTTCCCTTAAACTAGTTAAGCACTGATTTTAAATAATTTACGGCTAGATTGAGAGTTGTGTGTTAAGGTAAAAAAGCAGCGTTAGCAGGTCCTAACGCTGCTTTTTTACACCCGCTGCTATTACGAGTCTTGCAGGTATAGGGGCACCGCACACTTCTTTGGCCTTACCGCAAAACGATTTACGTAAACTTCGTAAAGTCTTTTTTCTATGGGACTTCCATAGCGCCGGTATTACGAGTCTGTCCTGGGAGGCCAAAAAGTGAGGGGTACACCCTCTACCTCCAAGATCCCTAACGCATTCTAAAGTCAGTAGTTAAGTGTTTTACACTACAACGCCGTAGCATAAAACTCATAACTAAAGTGCTACAAAGTACACTAACACCCATAAACTACCTATTAACTCCTAAACTGAGGCCCTCCCGCATCGCAAACACTATAATAATTTTTTTTACCCCTAATCTGTCGCTCTGGACATCGCCGCCACTAGAATAAACATATTAACCCCTAAACCGCTGCACTCCTGCCTCACAAACACTAGTTAAATATTATTAACCCCTAATCTACCGCCCCTAACATCGCCGCCACCTACATTATTCTTATTAACCCCTAATCTGCTGCTCCGGACACCGCCGCCACCTACATTATACTTATTAACCCCTAATCTGCTGCCCCCAACATCGCCGACACCTACATTATATTTATTAACCCCTAATCTGCTGCCCCCAATGTCACCGCAACCTACCTACACATATTAACCCCTAATCTGCTGCCCCCAACGTCGCTGCCACTATAATAAACATATTAACCCCTAAACTGCACTCCCGCTTCGCAAACACTATTTAAATATTATTAACCCCTAATCTGCCATCCCTAACATCGCCACCACATACCTACATTTATTAACCCCTAATCTGCCACCCCCAACGTCGCAGCCACTATACTAAATGGATTAACCCCTAAACCTAAGTCTAACCCTAACACCCTCTAGCTTAAATAGAATTACAGTAAATCTAAATTAAACTAAACTAGATAGAATAGTTATTAAACAGTTATTAACTATTTAATAACTACCTAGCTAAAATAAATACAAAAGTACCTGTAAAATAAAACCTAACCTAAGTTACACTAACACCTAACACTACACTACAATTAAATAAATTAACTAAATTAAAAACAATTAAATAAATTAAATTAGCTAAATTACAAAAAAAACAAACACTAAATTACAGAAAATAAAAAGCAAATTACAGATCTTTAAACTAATTAAACCTAATCTAAAACCCACCACCCACACAACCAACCCCCCAAATAAAATACTAACTAAAAAAACCTAAGCTCCCCATTGCCCTGAAAAGGGCATTTGGATGGGCATTGCCCTTAAAAGGGCATTTAGCTCTATTGCGGCCCAAAGCCCTAACCTAAAAATAAAACCCACCCAATAAACCCTTAAAAAAAACTAACACTAACCCCTGAAGATCCACTTACAGTTTTGAAGATCCGACATCCATCCTCAACGAAGCCGGGAGAAGTCCTCATCGAAGCGGCAAGAAGTCCTCAACGAAGCCGGGAGAAGTCTTCATCCAAGCTGGCAGAAGTGGTCCTCCAGACGGGCAGAAGTCTTCATCCAGACGGCATCTTCTATCTTCCTCCATCTGGCGTGGAGCGGCTCCATCTTCAAGACATCCGGCGTGGAGCATCTTCTTCCGACGAAGTCTTCTTCCAGAATGAATATCTCTTTAAGTGACATCATCCAAGATGGCGTCCCTTAGATTCCAATTGGCTGATAGAATTCTATCAGCCAATCGGTATTAAGGTTGAAAAATTCCTATTGGCTGATGTAATCAGCCAATAGGATTGAACTTCAATCCTATTGGCTGATCCAATCAGCCAGTAAGATTGATCTGGCATTCTATTGGAACAGCCAATAGAATGCCAGCTCAATCCTATTGGCTGATTGCATCAGCCAATAGGATTTTTTTCAACCTTAATTCCGATTGGCTGATAGAATTCTATCAGCCAATCGGAAACTAAGGGACGCCATCTTGGATGACATCACTTAAAGAGATATTCATTCTGGAAGAAGACTTCGTCAGAAGAGGATGCTCCGCGCCGGATGTCTTGAAGATGGAGCTGCTCCGTGCCGGACGGATGAAGATAGAAGATGCCGTCTGGATGAAGACTTCTGCCCGTCTGAAGGACCACTTCTGCCGGCTTGGATGAAGACTTCTCCCAGCTTCGTTGAGGAATTCTTGCCGCTTCGATGAGGACTTCTCCCAGCTTCATTGAGGATGGATGTCGGATCTTCAAAACTGTAAGTGGATCTTCAGGGGTTAGTGTTAGTTTTTTTTAAGGGTTTATTGGGTGGGTTTTATTTTTAGGTTAGGGCTTTGGGCAGCAATAGAGCTAAATGTCCTTTTCAGGGCAATGGGGAGCTTATGTTTATTTAGTTAGGGTTTTATTTGGGGGGTTGGTTGTGTGGGTGGTGGGTTTTACTGTTGGGGGGTATTTGTATTTTTTTATTTACAGGTAAAAGAGCTGATTTCTTTGGGGCAATGCCCCGCAAAAGGCCCTATTAAGGGCTATTGGTAGTTCAGTTTAGGCTAGGGGTTTTTTTTATTTTGGGTGGACTTTTTTTATATTGATAGGGCTATTAGATTAGGTGTAATTAGTTTAAATATCTTGTAATTTGTTTTTTATTTTCTGTAATTGAGTGTTTTTTTTGGAATTTAGCTAATTGTATTGAATTTAGTTAATTGTATTTAATTTAGGTAATTTATTTAATTGTAGTGTAGTGTTAGGTGTTAGTGTAACTTAGGTTAGGTTTTATTTTACAGGTAAATTTGTATTTATTTTAACTAGGTAGTTAGTAAATAGTTAATAACTATTTAGTAACTATTCTACCTAGTTAAAATAAATACAAACTTGCCTGTAAAATAAAAATAAACCCTAAGCTAGCTACAATGTAACTATTAGTTATATTATAGATAGCTTAGGGTTTATTTTACAGGAAAGTATTTATTTTTAAATAGGAATTATTTAGTTATTAATAGTAGGTTTGATTTAGATTGAATTTAATTATATTTAAGTTAGGGGGTGTTAGGGTTAGGCTTAGATTTAGGGGTTAATAAATTTAGTATAGTGGCGGCGACGTTGGGGGCGGCAGATTAGGGGTTAATAAATGTAGGTAGGTGGCAGCGATGTTAGGGGCGGCAGATTAGGGGTTAATAATATTTAACTAGTGTTTGCGAGGCGGGAGTGCGGCGGTTTAGGGGTTAATATGTTTATTATAGTGGCAGCGATGTCCAGAGCGGCAGATTAGGGGTTAATAAATATAATGTAGGTGTCGGCGATGTCGAGGGCGGCAGATTAGGGGTTAATAAGTGTAAGATTATGGGTGTTTAGACTCGGGCTTCATGTTAGGGTGTTAGGAATAAACATAAAATCTGTTTCCCCATAGGAATCAATGGGGCTGCGTTACTGAGCTAAAGGCTGCTTTTTTGCAGGTGTTAGACTTTTTTCTCAGCCAGCTCTCCCCATTGATGTCTATGGGAAAATCATACACGAGCATGTACAACCAGCTCACCGCTGTAGGTAAGTGAGCGGTGGGAATAAAGTGCAAGTAAGCAAAGCATCCCTCTTACCGCAAAACTCATAATCTAGCCGAGTGTTATTATAAGTGTAACTGTACTTTTAAATGTATTTGTGATGTGTTTTGTGCATCTTTTTTTGTTGAGCGTAACAGTTCACCAGAACTCTGAAGTCATGCTATATGTTAAATAAAATTGCGCTCAAGTGAATGTGTTTGCTTTCAACTTATAATACGCACAGCCGCATGCTACTTCCGATGCGTGCAAAGAGCCACAATATACCCTTTATAATTTGCGTGCAAGTTATAGTCCCACTTTTAATCTAGCCCTTAGTGGGGTATTTATGTAGCTATTTATCTATCTTTTTATCTATAAAAGTGAATATATTGATCTGCTATCAGACCCTATGGGGAGTATCTATTAAAATTATTCATCATTTGGGGAAAGCAAGGAATAAATAAAGCAAATAATAAGTAACTTGCATTTGCGTCACAGTGAGTGCATCATGATGCTTTGCTAATATATATATGATGATTATGGCTTACAGCTCATGAAAACCCCAAATCCACAATCTCAGAAAATTAGAATATTACATGCAATCAATAAAACAAGGATTGTACATAAATCAATATCTTAAGTATCAGTTGTGATTCCTGCTAGATTCAAAATTTACATTAACAGCTTTTACTTAGCATATCTAATGCAAAATATGTTTAATTATTCTTTTTATGTACATATTAGAATTTTTTTTAATTTCCTTGGTAACCCCTTTGTTACCTTAAATTTAGAAAAAAAAACTTGCCAAAAGTACCAGAGAAGTTTTAGCATTTTTGCTATCACTGCGTTTACACAGAAATATAGCCTTTTTTTTAATTTACCTATGAAAACAATATATTTTTTGGGGGAGCATAAAAAGAGCTTTCAGCGGATGACAGTTTCAACTAGAATTAAGAAATTATTGTAAATTTACCCAAAATGTAAATAAAAACAAAAAACTAAAAAATGTATTGATTCATTATCAAATTCCACAAAAAACTGTAGTTTTCTAACTGTAAAAAAATCTAAAAATGTGTTCATTGGCATCCTCTGCTTCAGCTCAGACCAAACGTTTCAATATTTGTAATAAGTCTTTATCTGCAGCTATCTCTAAATGATGCAACAGGGTAACTCTCATTTGGTAAAGCCTAACTGCCCAAATTCTAAAAATGACCACACAAACTATATATATATATATATATATATATATATATATATATATATATATATATATATATATATATACATACATACAGAGACATCTCAACCCTCCCGGGAGTCTCCCGCATTGAAATAACGGCTTCCTGACACCCACATATTAAACACAATATCACAGATAGAGCTGTGCCAAAGAAAATTAAATTTGTGCTTGCACTTTTCATTTCTACCTGTAGGTGTCTCTGTTCCCTTATAGCTCAATGTAAATAGTTACTGCGTTCCTCTCTGGACTTTTCTCCCCCTTCCTGAACTCTAGTGAGGTGCGAGACATAGCAGACCTGATATAGGTAAGTTGTGCAGACTCTCATACTTTATATTGTGCAGACTCCCATACTTTTTTATTGTGCAGACTCCCATACTTTATATTGTGCAGACTCCCATACTTTATATTGTGCAGACTTGCATACTTATAAAATATTTATTTTTTCTCACATACTTTTTGTGATAACATTTTCGACTATTTCATAATCAGAGCATTGAGGAATTCTGAATTGAGGAGCACCTCCCTGAAATAAGTTTTTGCAGGTTGGGATTTGATTATATATATATATTTAAACTAGACAACCCAAGGCATTGATTTAGGCTCATTATGGTAAATGGAATGTTACCATTGGACCACCAAGTGCCATAATATGAAACAATTAGTTAACTTTTTCACAAACTTGGGTTTCAAACTAAAATTATTTATACACAACTGCTGCTGTCATAAAACAAATGGTTGTAAAAGTTTCTCTATGATCCTCTTTGCTCACAAATGGCAGACATGCATAACTTTGCCATTGATTTTTGGTAATTAGAAGGCTATTAATTCCAGCTGCACAACACACTTCTGAAATTTTTGGCAGTAAGGGGGGTTAATCAGTTAGCTTTTAAGGGTAAAATGCATTGTAGTGCATTGATTACCCTCCAACCTGACACCTACCACCTCCCTGATTTCACCCAAACAGCTCTCTTCTCTCCCTCTTCCCACTAATCATCAACATCTTCCACCATCCACTGGCAGCCATACTAAATACATACAGAGAGAAGTGCACTCACAGGAATGACCAATCATCTTAATACCATTGTTAACCTGTTCTATAGCAATTTACCACTGGGGTGCAGCTTCTTTTTAGCCCAGTAATGCTTTTCACAGAGTAGAACTTTCCTGTAGTAGATCAGTCTGATCCTGCCTATTACGGTCAGTCCAGTGACGAAATACCAGGCAATTCCACTCTGAACAAGGAACACAACAACCCCAGACGATCAATTCGTCCTTCATTGGGCCTCATCATTGAGGTGTAGCCATAATATTCTTCTATGCACACTTTGCAAGGAGTCTACGTCTGGTTGTCCCTTTTTCCCTTAGGGAGACTAAATACATACAGAGAGAAGTGCACTCACAGGAACGAACAATCAGCTCAATACCATTGTTAGCCTGTTCTATGGCGATTTACCACCTTAGTGCAGCTTCTTTTAAGCCCAGTAATGCTCTTCACAGAGTAGAACTTTCCTATAGTATATCAGTCTGATCCCACCTATTACGGTCAATCCAGCGCCGAAATACCAGGCAATTCCACTCTGAACAAGGAACACAGCAACCCCAGGCGACCATTTCGGCCTTCGTTTGGTTTCGTCAGTGAACTGTAGCCATATTCCTACAAGCACACTGAGCAAGGAGTCCACGTCTGGTAGCCCCTTTTCCCTGCCAGTATGCAGTTAGGGTTTTTTTTTTTTTTTAAATGGAAAGTCAAGTCAAAATTAAATTTTCATGATTCAGATAGAGCATGCAATTTTAAACAACTTTCAAATTTACTTATATAATCAAATATGCTTTGTTCTTCCTTGTTGAAAGTTAAATCAAGGTAAGCTCAAACTGATTCCTAAGCCTTTGAAGGCCGCCTCTTATCCCAGTGTATTTTGACAGGTTTTTACAGTTAGACAGTGCTAGTTTATGTTTGTCATATAGATAACATTGTGCTCACTTCTGTGGAGTTACCTATGAGTCAGCACTGATCGGCTAAAATGCAAGACTGTCAAAATAACTGAAATAAGGGGGCAGTCTGCAGAGGCTTAGAAACAAGGTAATCAAAGAGGTAAAAAGTATATTAATATAACAGTGTTGGTTGTGCAAAACTAGGGAATGGGTAATAAAGGGATTATATATATTTTTTAAAACAATACAAATTTTCAAGTAGACTGTCCCTTTAATTATTTATTTTCTGCAGTGTAGGAATCCCTCCTCACCCTCACATCTCCCTGATCCCTCAGAAAAAGTTATCCCCCCCAATGCACCACCATATTTGTTACTGGCAATATGCTAGCATGCTTTCTGCATTGTTAGCCTGTTCTATGATAATTTACCACCTGGGTGCAGCCTAAATTAAAAGTTTAAATATCTTGTAATTTGTTTATTATTTTCTGTAATTTAGTGGGGGGGGGGGGGGGGTTGTACTTTAGCTAATTTAATTTAATTTATTTAATTGTTAATGTAGTTAATTTATTTAATTATAGTGTAGTGTTAGGTTTTATTGTAACTTAGGTTAGGTTTTATTTTACAGGTACTTTTGTATTTATTTTAGCTAGGTAGTTATTAAATAGTTAATAACTATTTAATAACTATTCTACCTAGTTAAAATAAATACAAACTTGCCTGTAAAATAAAAATAAACCTTAAGCTAGATACAATGTAACTATTAGTTATATTGTAGCTAGCTTAGGGTTTATTTTATAGGTAAGTATTTAGTTTTAAATAGGAATAATTTAGTCAATAGTAATTTTATTTAGATTTATTTAAATTATATTTAAGTTAGGGGGTGTTAGGGTTAGGGTTAGACTTAGGTTTAGGGGTTAATACATTTAGTATAGTGGCAGCGACGTTGGGGGTGGCAGATTAGGGGTTAATAAATGTAGGTAGGTGGTGGCAATGTTAGGGACGGCAGATTAGGGGTTAATATTTAACTAGTGTTTGCGAGACGGGAGTGCGGCGGTTTAGGGGTTCATATGTTTATTATAGTGGCGGCGAAGTCCAGAGCGGCAGATTAGGGGTTAAAATTTTTATTTTAGTGTTTGAGATGCGGGAGGGCCTCGGTTTAAGGGTTAATAGGTAGTTTATGTGTGTTAGTGTACTTTTTAGCACTTTAGTTATGAGTTTTATGTTGCAGCGTTGTACCATAAAACTCTTAACTACTGACTTTTAAATGCATTAGGACTCTTGACGGGGTAGGGTGTACCGTTCACTTTTTGGCCTCCCAGGACAGATTCGTAATACCGGCGCTATGGAAGTCCCATAGAAAAAAGACTTTGCGAAGTTTACGTAAGTCGTTTTGCGGTAAGGCCAAAAAAGTGTGCGGTGCCCCTAAACCTGCAAGACTCGTAATACCAGCGGGCGTAAAAAAGCAGCGTTAGGACCTGTTAACACTGCTTTTTTACCCTAATGCACAACTCGTAATCTAGCGAGTGTATTTGAAGAAACACTGAGTCATCTTTCTTGCTATATTTACACCGTTTCAGAATAACAACCTTATTTTCCAGTCATGTGACTGCTATTGAAAAGCATTGAGAAGCAGTGCATTTATTAAAATAGCCAGTAGGTGGAGCTGTCCGCTTGTGTTGCAGCAAAGCCAAGCAAGCTGAAATGAATCCGTTTAACCAGACCTGAGCTATCGAGCAGATTTCAAAGGAACAAGATCTTCCTGTCTATAAATCAGTCCAGTTTGGAATGCATAGAAAGAACTGTGTGCATAAAAATGCAAGTGAAGTCTGTGTTGTGTGATTATTTTATTAGGTTTATAATGCTGTTTAGCAAATTTTTTTGTTCATTTAACTTAGTTTAATTATATATTCTGTGTTGTGTGATTATTTTATTAGGTTTATAATGCTGTTTAGCATGTAAAGTCTTCATTTCAAAGCTTTAAAAATAATGTATTAAGTGTTACTTATGACAATTTTGAGAGGGGCCTGGAACCTATCTCCCTCACTTCCCATTGACTTACATTATAAACTGGGTTTCAATTTACAACGGTTTCAATTTACAACCATTCCTTCTGGAACCTAAACCCGGCGTAAACTGAGGGCTACCTGTATATATATATATATATATATATATATATATATATATATATATATATATATATATACACACATACACACTCATGGCTGCCCCTACATTTTTGACTCCTAGATTTTGAAGAAATTTGCCAAGCCCTGAGCTAAGCAACTCCAATTATAGCCCTAGATTTTAGTCCACTCAGAAATAAGGCCTATTGGTTTGCTTTTATTTATCATATTTATTGTGAGTTGTAACATTTACAGAGCTGCAGAATTTACTGGTGGTTTAGATATAACACCTATAAATAATAATAATAAAAAAACTGGTGTAATTTCTTGTTTCATACTATTTGTTTTACCTTCTCTGCTGGTCAATTAGGGACAGTTATAAATAGGTCACTAGAGTGTGCAGTTAATGTCTGTGTGGAATATAACAATGTTCCGCACTACCATTTCTAGCAGGAACTGAAAAACTCATAATTTCAGATTGGAATTACATGAAAAGGGGACAAAATGAATAATGAAAGTATATTGCAGACTTTATATATATATATGTGTGTGTATGTATAAATACACAGAACAGACAAGCACTCCAGTTTCCAGTGGAAATTGCCCGGGGTGCAACATATGCACAGTAGTAAGAGAGAGTGCACTCACCAGGACTTGTAAATAAAATGTATTCCATAGCAGTAAACATTTTCAAGGGTTTATCCCCTTCCTCAGAATACAGAAAAATGGGAAAATTGCTGGTGCAATGATAAATGCCAAGAGCGTATGCTGTCGACATTTATCCATGTGCAGTGGACATGATCCGCAATATCGTATCATGTCCACTTGCACATTAATAAATAGGCCCCATTGTCTTTGACAGTGTGTTTCATTTCCAGAAAATGGCGGGCTACCGGTTGGTCTGAGGTGCCCTTATTTAAGGCTGTCCTAATTGCCCACCGATGGTTGGCCATGCGGGTGCGCAGATCGTCCGTGGTTTTACCCACATAGAACAGGCCACAAATGCCATAGAATAAGTATACAATGAAGGTGGTAGTGCATGTCATCCTGTACTTGTGGAAAAACTTCTGTTGTCTATGAGGGTGGGTGAAGTACTGTCCCGTTATAAGAACACTGCACGTAGTGCAACCAATACAGCAAAATACTCCCTTCTTTTCCATCTTTAGCCAGGAGCTTTTGTTATAGCTTTTAATTGGGTCCGTTTTGACCAGATTGTCTCTTAGAGATCTGGATCGCCTGAAAGCAACTGAGATTTAGGTAGAGTGCTTTTTAGTGCTGGGGGGTGACAAAAGGTGTAGTGCAAGAGTCAATTGCTGTCAGTTTCTTTCCTGAACAGAGTGGAGTGTATTGTATCCTGTTCTTTATATAGGTATACATCCAGAAACTCTATTCGATCTTTAGAAAACTGCATCTTGAATTTTAGGGAAGAATTAGAGCTGTTGAGAATACTGTACCATTGCTCCAGTTCCTGTTCAGTGCCACCCCAAATGAGAAGCAGATCGTCTATGTATCGTCTGTAGAATTTGATCTGGTGGTCTATGAACAGTTTAGTGTCACTGGTTTCAAAACAAGCCATGTACAGGCTGGTGTACGATGGCGCCACATTTGACCCCTTTGCCGTCCCCTGTAGCATTAGAAAGTACTAGTTTAAAATATTTTGTATTTAGGCAAAACTCCAGCAGATGTATCAGTGCCTCCACGGCTGGGCCCACATAGGGGAATTTCAGCAGATGTCGCGTTGCCAAGATTCCTTCCCTGCGTGGTATAACAGTATACAAACTGGTGACATCCAGGGTCACCAGTAGGTCATTTTCTTCACAAGGGATATTGGAGATTTGTTCCAGAAACATCACAGAATCCCTTAGGAAACTATCCATCTGTCATACCATGGGTTGCATGAAAGAATCCACAAATTTTGCAATCGGCTGTAGTAATTAAACCGACAGTGGACACTATCAGTCTGCCAGGTGGACTGGACAGGCTCTTGTGGATTTTTGGCAAAGTATAAAGAATGGAAATTTTTGGAAAGGTGACCATCAGGTACTCAAGAGTAGTTTTGTTGAGTATGCCCATTTCAAATTGTTCCAGTAGATAAGCGTCAGTCTCATTTTTGAATTTTAGTGTTGGGTCACCAGGAAGTTTGGAGTAGGTCAGTTTGACACTCAATTGCCCCCCCCACCCTTGTCTGCTTCCCTGATAATGATGGAATTATCCTCAGTTAGCTGTGTCGTGCGTATGCTTGCATTTTGTGAAGCAGGATCAAATGTAGATTTCCATTTCAGAATGTTGGAACTAGAATTTCTCCATAAGTCTTAATTGTCGTTTGAATCTCTGTTGTTATCTACAAACAGGTTGAAACTGAGTTACAAGTGGGTATGAAAGAGAGTCCTTTATTAAGTACCCAGTGTTCCACCGGGGTCAACATGTGGTCACTTAAATTCACCACAATGTCAACCTCTTCTAATACCTCAGTTGTCTTGGGGGTCTTCTGAATGTACCCCCCGCCGTGTGTGGGCCCTCTGCCTACCCTGTTTTTTTACCTTGTTTGAACCCCACTGGGGATATCCGTGATGGAACTGACTGTGGCTGGAGCTTGTTCCCCCCTTGAGCCTGAACTATCCACTGTGGTAAGGTGCCGTGGTTTGTGGTAGCGTGGGTGTTTGGGTCGGGAATGGAAGTCCCTCTGTCTGTCCTATACTGTTTGTAGCAAGCGGTATACTCTTTTATCACGATAATCACCAAAACGGTTTCCATCTTGTTGTTTTAGAAATCAATTAATTCTGAATCGTATTTGGTGATATCTTCCTTTAGCTTGTTAAGCCATTCTGTAGACATGGTCTAATCATAGCCTTTCTCAGACTAGTTTACTCATTGGGTTGTCTGACTTCAGAACTTGGTAGTATCGGTTCTGTTTTTTATTTTTACTCTACTTTTTGTTGAGTATATTGCAATGTTCATTGTGATTTATGTGCACCTTTTGGCTACACAATATGCTTATTGGCAATACATTGTACTGCTGTTGTCTAATATGGACAGCTTTTTCATTTAGCTGCCATGTTCTTTGCTATCTGCTCTTAGCCTTAACCATATTGCGCATCTTCTAGGCAAATATTTGTTTGTTTACTTTTTTTTGCTTAGGCTATGTTGGCACGTTATGCTGCGGTGTTCTATTTAGATTATTGAGATTTGAGTATCTGATCCTATGTTCTGTGCAAATATTTATGGATAGCCTTTTGTAACTTTTATTCTGTGCTGATTGTGAGATACTCGTTGCACCTATTTTTTACTCTGATTGACATGTGTACTGAATATGTTTAGAGACAAGACCCAACTTGCAATACCGATAATATACACACAGCCATTCACTAATACTTCTGTTGCTGTGGCACTCACTCAATATTTGGCAGTTTCTATTGGCCAAGCAAGTTTGTTATCTCAACAAAGACAAATGAGGTGCACAAACAGCCGGTGGTAAGTTCCAGTTTCTTTTATTGCAAATAAAAAATCTTTGTCCCAACAAGGGTATAGGGTTCACAAGTCGTGCAGAAGTTGGAGATTGCTTCACTTCAGTGACTGATTGCTGACATGTTTCGGCAATTAAGCCGTAATCGTAGCTACAGTCTCAGGTGATCACCAGTCCTATATACTGGTTCCTATTACCTGATTGGTTAAAGGATAATTAAAACCATACCTGGGGTGAAGCTATATCCAACCCTTCTTAAATTAGATATAACAGGATAACAATTGTCCCATATCAAAAAATCTGTGATATATACATTCATTTGTGAACTATAGTCTAAAACACTCAACTCTATATAAATGAGAATGAAATAAACTTAACACTGTTTGAAAGGTAAATCCTATTATAATATAATCTAAACACAGAGTCACATCAATGCTTGTTAGTACATTTGTTAACTAGAGTGAAATAACAAATTTTCCAAATTCCTCTTTCTACCTTATTCAATGAATATGTGTACAAATTTTATTAACAAATACATGTGAACTAACATAGTGAAAATCTAACTCAATGTTAAAATGCATACAGTTTCCACACATACCTGAATATGCAAATGATATTTTATTAAATGTATAGATATTTCTATCTCTATAGTCTATACTGTAAAATACAGGTATGTGTAGAAAGCAGTGTTGTAGTTACATATTTTGGAGCTAAAGAATGGAAACACAGACCCAGGACCAGAACTTTTATTCCCAGAAATTTATTAGGTCAAATTCTGAATTTAACCCTTCTGGGACTCTAGTCCTGAGTCTGTGTATCCAAAACACCTCTCTTTTTTCCAGCAGTCTCTCTCTGTCACCTCCTCTCTTGTTCGTTTTGACCTGTTCTATAATTGTCCATCTAAATGACTTAATACTTGTTTGATGACAGGTTTTAAAATGCTGAACCAGAGGTGTGGTTAGTTTACCATTTTTAATGTTTGAGATGTGTTCCCTAATCCTTTCTCTAGTCTCCCTAATTGTGAGTCCTGTATACTGTACATTGCATTCAATGCAGGTAAGTAAATAAATTGCGAACCTTGTTCTGCAATTCAGACAAGAGAAGTGTCGAAAATTCTCTCCAGTTACACAGCTTCTAAAGCCTTCTCCCTGTTGTAAAAATTCACAGGCAGTACACTGTATGTAATTGCATTTAAAGGTACCTTTAAATGTCATCCAGGATGAGCCTACCTCATCCCTGGCTCTGAGCTGTGTGGGAGCAAGTATGTTACTAAGGCTTACACCACGTCTATAGGCATATCTACACCCTTTTGAAACCGTGTCAACCAAACCATCATCTGCTTTAAGAACATTAAAATGTTGCAAATCTGATGGAATTGGTTACTGTATTGGGTGATAAAAGATACCCCCTCAAATTCTTTTGTTCTATCTTTAATTCTATCTTCAAGATAGATATTTCTTGGATTTGCCCCAATATTCAATCTATGATGACTGACTTGGTCTCTTTTATAGCCTCTTTCACAGAACCTCTCCTCTAGCTCTAAGGAATGTGTTTCATATTCCTTGTCCGTTGTTCAATTCCTCCGGAGTCTAATGAACTGTCCTTTAAGGACCGACTTAAAGACTCTTTTCGGATGGTTGCTTTTGGCATGGAGGAGGGTATTGCCAGTGATGGGTTTCCTGTATACTTTGCTGCTAACATGTTTATTGATCATGCCTGTTAGAGTAACATCCAAATAATTAATACTTGTTTTATTAAATTCAAATGTGAATTTTATGCCAACACCATTTTCATTAAGTAAGGATACAAAGCTCCTACAAAGCACCTATTTTTTACTCTGATTGACATGTGTACTGAATATGTTTAGAGACAAGACCCAACTTGCAATACCGATAATATACACACAGCCATTCACTAATACTTCTGTTGCTGTGGCACTCACTCAATATTTGGCAGTTTCTATTGGCCAAGCAAGTTTGTTGTCCAATATCGCCACGACAACAGGACTATTCTGATTGGCTGCTACACGTATGTTAGGGGTAATGTGAACCTGACTGCAGCCATCTTGTTCCTCGCAGCCATCTTGTGATGATTAGCATCCATTTTGTAATGATTAGACTTTATTATAATGGGTTACTATGTAGGGCGAACTATGTGCTTGTTATGTTACTTTAGCTGTTCGGCCTTGTAGAAGCTTCCTGGCTGTACGCCCAGAAGAATATAATGTCAATAAGATGGTCCAGAGACCTTATCTCCGCAGATGTTAGCTTATTATGACTATGAGATTATTGTTATGAGCAAGTAATTTTCCAGCTTCACATTGTATTTTACTCTGTATAACTGTGTAAAATGACGCGGTCCTAACGTGTCATCCCCTTAACCCTGTATGCTGTTACTGAAGTCTATAAGATAGGCTTGCAATGTTCAATAAACATGATTGGCGTTAGATCATATTGCTGCGTGGTCTGAGTCATTCTAAGGGATCCTTACCAGATAATCTACATCTGCCTCATGTGGTACAGTGGGCCTGTCAGGCAAACAAAATTATCTAAAGAACAAAGAGAGTACTTTAGTTAAACCACAGCTGCTGAGATTAAAAATGAGTTTTGTAGCTCAGGAGTAACTGGTAAACACAAGTGCTACTTTTAAGCGAAGTGTGTCCCACAATAACTACTGAGCAATTTGATATATGGTTAATTTAAGCTAATAAACCCTGATACTGCCACATGTGAGTAATCACTGAAAATTGCAGCAAGGTCTTTAACTCAGAAACCAAAGTGCAGCAAAAAATAAAAAAGAACTGCAGTATGTAAAGAGGAACATAATCATAGGGTGCTAATGAGGATAATGATGCCTGCAAGTGTACTGAAGTGGCACATAGATAATATGCAATAAAGAGAGCAAGATAAGCAAACTGTAAAACAATATTCAGAACCAAGCAATCAAGTTGATTTATGGAATGAGAGTATCCGGTTTTAAAGTCACTTAGAAACTGATTAGAATTATCACAGTAGGTGGAGGTACCTGTAGAGAAGCCGGGTGGCTGTAATATTAGGTTCAGAGGTTCTTGAAGTCCGGTTTGCGGTTATCCGTGAAATGGGGAGCTGATGTGTAGCCGGTCGGTCCGTTTGGTTGGCGTGTGACGTCACCGCGTAGGAATCCAATAGATCCGGCCGGAATGATGTTAACTGTAGCAGCTCCTAGCAGCTTAGCGTAACAGGCACACAGGCTTAACAGGATTGCAGAGTAAGCTTAGGAGTGAGTAACAATTTCAATACCAAGCAATGATCTAAAGGGCTGATGGTCTTTTATAGGGAACAGGAAGTGAATGTAAAGTTGTCTTAAAGGTACAGTGGTTAGATGGCACTAAAGAAAAGAGAGTCCTGCGCACAATCCTGACAGAATCCCCCCTTCAAGGAGCAACTCCGGGGCTCAAGGACTGGGACGGTCAGGGTTCCGTCGATGGAACAGGTTAACCAGTCTAGGAGCGGAGATGTTACCTGCAGGCTCCCAAGAATCATCATCTGGTGTATAACCCTTCCATCGAATCAGATATTGGAGATTACCACAATGAAGTCTTGAGTCAAGGATGGAATGTACCTCATACTCCGTGTTAGGGTCCACTACTACGTCTGGGATGAAATCAACGGAGGCAGAGTTCCTGAGAGCTCTATAGGGTTTTAAGAGAGAGACATGGAAGGTAGGATGTACCTTCATAGACTCAGGTAATTTAAGACGAACAGCATTAGGATTGATGACGTGTGTCACAGGATAAGGTCCGATGAATAGTGGAGTAAATTTCCGACAAGGAGTATTCAACTTTAGGTTTCTGGTAGACAACCAGACTAAGTCACCAATTGAGTAAGGTGGAGAAGGCAATCTTTTCCTGTCGTAATAATATTTCTGAGATCTTTTCGCATCCTCGATTGCTGCTTTAACAGTTGTGAAATTGGAGGCAATAAGATTTGAGAGATCAGAAATGTTAGGCGAATTACTTTGGTTGTCTGGAAGTATCTGAAATCTGGGATGGAAACCGTAGTTCACGTAGAATGGAGTTTGTTTGGTGCTAGAGTGAATAGTGTTATTAAAGCAGAATTCTGCGTAAGAAAGATGGTCAGACCAATGAAGTGGTTGTGAGGAGCAATAAGTTCTAAGGAATTGCTCAAGCCATTGGTTTGACCTTTCTGTCTGGCCGTTGGTCTGAGGATGATAAGCAGTGCTGAGGCATTTGTCGATGGAGAAGGCCTTGCAGAATTCACTCCAGAGTTTGCTAGTGAATTGGGATCCTCGGTCAGTAAGCATGGTGTTTGGGAGACCATGATGTTTAAAGACGTGAGAGATGAGTAGTTGAATGGTTTCGGAGGCAGAAGGGAGTTTATGGTACGGAATGAAATGTGACATCTTGCTAAAAAGATCAACTACAACAAGAATGGTTGTATTGTTTTTTGATTTTGGGAGATCTACGATAAAATCTAGAGCTATCTCTAGCCAAGGTCTACTGGGAGTAGGTAGCGGAGTCAAAAGTCCATAAGGTGGATGTTTAGATTTTTTGGAGATAATACAATCTGCACAGGTGAGGACATATTTTTTAACATCCTGACTGATTCCTGGCCACCAGTAAGTACGTGTGACAAGTTCCTGTGTTTTCTTAATACCTGGGTGTCCTGCGAATAAGGAATCATGTGAGGATTGGAGTACAATCTGTCTGAGAGTAGGGGGAATGTACAATTTGTCCCGAAAGTAGAAGAAGCCGTCAGGTTTTTTCTGTAACTGGGAAATTGGTTTTGATGTATCCATTGTTTGTTCACGGGAGAGATGAGAGTTAGTATCAATAATAAAAGATACAAAGTTCTCGAGAGGAATAACAGTGTTTCTGGGAGCCTCAGATCGGATGTGCATTGGTAATCTTGATAAGGCATCAGCCTTATGGTTTTTGTTTGCTGGTCGGTAGACAATCTGGTAGTTAAACCTAGAGAAGAAAAGGTTCCAGCGTACCTGTCTCGCTGAGAGTGTTCTGGTGGTTTTCAGGTATTGTAGGTTCCTATGATCCGTGTATATGACTGTGGGGAACGAGGTGCCTTCCAGTAGGTGACGCCAATGCTCCAACGACATCTTAATGGCGAGAAGCTCCTTATCTCCAATCGGGTAGTTTTGTTCTGAATTGGATAGACTGCGAGAGAAGAAGGCTACAGGGTGTAGAGGTTGATTGATGCCTGTTCGTTGGGAGAGAACTGCTCCTACGGCTATGTCCGAAGCATCCACCTCTAATACATAAGGCAAGTCAGGATTAGGAAACCTCAAAATCGGTGCAGTTGTAAACCGACGTTTAAGCATATCAAAAACCTTTTGTTTGTCATCATTCCATATAAAGGGTGTGTTATTTTTTGTTAATGAAGTTAAAGGTTTTGATATGTTTGAGAAGTTCTTTATAAATTTGCGGTAAAAATTCGCAAAACCGAGGAACCTTTGCACATCTTTTTTGTTTTTGGGAGGAGGCCAATCAAGAATGGCCTGAATCTTAGATTCCTCCATGTGGATTCCAGTGGATGTTATTACATAACCTAAGAAGTTTATGCTTTGTGTATTAAAGATGCATTTCTCAGGTTTAGCATAGAGGAAGTTACTTCTCAATCTAGATAGTACCTGTCTAACGTGTAGAATGTGTTCAGATAGAGTTTTTGAATAAATCAAGATGTCATCCAGATAAATGACAAGGAAAACATCTAGGAAATCTCTGAAAAGATCATTGATTAAATGCTGAAACGTGGCCGGGGCATTACATAGCCCGAATGGCATCACGGTATATTCGTACAGGCCGTAGCGTGTACGAAAAGCCGTGAGCCACTCATCTCCACTTCTTACACGAATTAGGTTATAAGCTCCCCTTAAATCTAATTTGGTGAAATATTTAGCCCCTTCTAATCTTTCGATCAGTTTGGGGATTAGAGGTAAGGGGTACCGATTTTTTATTGTTACTTTATTTAGCTGTCTGTAGTCTACTATAGGGCGTAGAGAACCGTCTTTGTTTTTAACAAAAAATATGCCAGCTCCCGCTGGTGAAGTGGAGGGCCGAATGAATCCCTTTCTCAAATTTTCCTCAAGATAAGCTTTTAGATGAGTAAGTTCGGGATTGGAAAGGGGGAATATATGCCCATAGGGTATCTCAGCTCCTGGTACTAACTCAATAGGGCAGTCATATTTCCTGTGGGGAGGTAAATTCTCTGATTCAGTTTTGCTGAATACATCAGCAAAATCCCTATACTGTTCAGGTAGTTGTATATCAGACTGTATAGGAGAAGCGAGCATGATGTTCATTGGAAAACATGTAGTATTGCAATAGTTGGAGTTAAAAGTGACAGCCATGTTTGACCAATTAATATGTGGGTTATGTAGAGATAACCAGTTTAGGCCCAAAATGACTGGAGATACAGGTGAGGCTATGACATCGAATGATAAGTACTCCCTATGATGTTCAGGGGTTACCACCAACAGTGGTATTGTTTGATATTCTACTAACCCTGAAGATATGGGCCTTCCATCTATACCCCTCAATAAAACAGGACATTTCTTGTGCATAAGTGGAATTTTATTAACAAGTGTATAGTCCTTATCTATGTAAGAGGCTGTAGCTCCCGAATCAATTATTGCGGGTACGTTGAGGCGATGATGATCCCACTGAAAAGAAATTGAGAGTTTACAGTAGAACGTTTTTGTATCATAGGTACTGCAACACACAGTAGAATTACTTGACTCACCCTTAATTTTCTGCAGGGCTGGACAGTCCTTAACAGAGTGTTCATCTGATGCACAATAGAGACACAGGTTATTCTCTCTTCGTCTGATCTTTTCTTGGGGGCTTAGAGGGCCTTTGAGGAATCCAATCTCCATTGGTTCAATGTTTGATTTGTTAGAGGAAGTTGTTGGAGTACTACTAGTAGTTTTCTTTGTGTAAGTTTCAGGGTATGCTCTTTCATGTTGTCTTTCCCTTAACCTTCTATCAATAGTAATACTGAGCTTAATTAACTCCTCTAAAGTGGGAGGAATCTCCGTGCGGGACAACTCATCTTTAACGGCGTCTGAAAGACCCAGACGGAACTGATTCCTCAAAGATAAATTGTTCCACTCGGAATCTTTCGCCCACCTCTTGAAATCTGTGATGTAGTCTTCGACTACCCTTTTCTTTTGTTTCAAAGCCCTGAGTGCGGTCTCTGCAGTTTGCTGTTTGAAGGGGTCCTCATACAGTTGACCCATAGCTAGGAGGAATTGATCCAATGAGTTGAGTATAGTCTCATTGGTCTCAAAAAAACTATTAGCCCAGCTACGTGGTTCCCCTCTAAGGAAAGAAATGATAGTTAAAACTCTAATCCTATCATTAGGGTATGACTGAGGTTTTAATGTAAACAGCAGGAGACATGCGTTCTTAAAATCTCTATAGTGTGCCCTGTCTCCATAGAATTTTTCTGGCAGGCTAACCTGTGGCTCAGGTGTATGTATTTTAGTTTCAAGATAATCCTTAATATAGGCTTTAAGTGCAACATTCTCAGCCTTTAGGGTATTAAGGCCATCAGCCAGTAAATCTACTTTTTGATTTAATGTTTGAATTTGTGTAGTCATCTCAGCTGGGTCCATATTAGGATGGGCTTGGTATTCTGTCAGGCAAACAAAATTATCTAAAGAACAAAGAGAGTACTTTAGTTAAACCACAGCTGCTGAGATTAAAAATGAGTTTTGTAGCTCAGGAGTAACTGGTAAACACAAGTGCTACTTTTAAGCGAAGTGTGTCCCACAATAACTACTGAGCAATTTGATATATGGTTAATTTAAGCTAATAAACCCTGATACTGACACATGTGAGTAATCACTGAAAATTGCAGCAAGGTCTTTAACTCAGAAACCAAAGTGCAGCAAAAAATAAAAAAGAACTGCAGTATGTAAAGAGGAACATAATCATAGGGTGCTAATGAGGAAAATGATGCCTGCAAGTGTACTGAAGTGGCACATAGATAATATGCAATAAAGAGAGCAAGATAAGCAAACTGTAAAACAATATTCAGAACCAAGCAATCAAGTTGATTTATGGAATGAGAGTATCCGGTTTTAAAGTCACTTAGAAACTGATTAGAATTATCACAGTAGGTGGAGGTACCTGTAGAGAAGCCGGGTGGCTGTAATATTAGGTTCAGAGGTTCTTGAAGTCCGGTTTGCGGTTATCCGTGAAATGGGGAGCTGATGTGTAGCCGGTCGGTCCGTTTGGTTGGCGTGTGACGTCACCGCGTAGGAATCCAATAGATCCGGCCGGAATGATGTTAACTGTAGCAGCTCCTAGCAGCTTAGCGTAACAGGCACACAGGCTTAACAGGATTGCAGAGTAAGCTTAGGAGTGAGTAACAATTTCAATACCAAGCAATGATCTAAAGGGCTGATGGTCTTTTATAGGGAACAGGAAGTGAATGTAAAGTTGTCTTAAAGGTACAGTGGTTAGATGGCACTAAAGAAAAGAGAGTCCTGCGCACAATCCTGACAGGGCCCGTGGCTTCGGCCTGACCTGACACTTACCCCCCTGGGGAAACACCTAACAATTATGGTGTCAGTTATGTGGGATTCGCAGTGAGTAAGTATGAGTGCTTTTACCATGCTTTCCTTCTGTGAATCTGAACCTAAACTTAGTCTGGTAATAGGTGTTGATAATATATGATAAAGGGTTAAGGGGTTCCTGTGGTTGAGACGCAGGTTTGCGGAGGTTATAGTCCTGCCGGCAGTTGTGATAACCCCTCCAGACAGGTAAAGAGTCCTGTGCTGGGTTACGACAGGTATTGTGAGTCCTGTCTGTGATAAGCGCGCAAGAAATAAATGAATGCCATTTGACAGGAGTTTTTAAGTTAAGCTCCCCCGGAAAAGTTGGCAGTGAGTGAGTCTCACGTGTGTTAAAGTTTCCCATATTCATTCCCATAATAGAGTTTTGCTACCCACCTGAAACTCATGTTGATATCTGATGCTTGCTTTGCTTTGTTTGTGTTTTGCTGTTATATAATTGCTTAGAAAATATTAAGTGGCTATGCATGTTATTATTGTGGCTATTATTGTGTGGAGGAATGGGATCTGCTTATAAATAATAATGCACAGAGAAAATTACATGTACAAGGTCGGGAAAAAAAAAGAGTTAATAGTTTCTGCAAAAGGCAGAAATATTTCAAAACACTGTCAGTGAGCATTGCTGTGTGGTAAATTGAGAAATATCTGTGTTAAAAAATGTAGCAGGCAAAGAAGGGGGGCCACCACTGAGCACGCACATAGATCAGAAGAGAAAAAAAAAAGAAAAAACTGTGCGAGATGAGATGAGCTTGTGTGTCTGTATCACTGTAAAAATATTTCTTTCTGTTTCTCTGCTGGGAAATCAGACATTGTAAGGAGGTATTTTGTAGTGTTATTTTTATATATACCTGTATTTTAAAGTCAACAGCATGTTTTAAGTATGTGGTATTAATAAGCAGTTTTAGTTTTAAGTGATAATTGTTTTTCGGCATGTAAATATATGATATTGTTTTAGCAAGTGAAGTAACGGCTTTGAAAGTGGCTTTGAAAGTGCGATGGTGTGTGTGATTTTTTGTCACGCTCTGGTAAATATGAAACTGTTTCTTGTATGATTAATGGGTTAAAGTATGTTGTATTTGTAAGGTCTGTGCACGGAGTTAGTGCACACGATGAAATATAGTTATAGGCTGTAATTGAAATTTTTATCTAAAAGTATTTGCGTCCGTTTTTGTTGCAAGTAAATTAATCTGTAGGTCATGCTGCAGTACAGAGGTGGAATTTGTGTGGTAAATCATACAAGCAGCCTAAATTATGGTTGGGATATACATATGTAATTTACGTGATGAATGGTTAGTCCTTAAAGGGACAGTCCACTGTACAATTGTTTTTATATTAGTGTATTTTCAATGACTTGTTATACAAGCTGCATAGTATAAAATGTAGGAGAAGTTGCATTTGTAAGTTTGTGTATAGCTGATGTAAATTGTAATGGGTTGAATTTCGGATAATCCTTATCTTATATTTGTCTGTAAAATCAGAGCTCAGTGCGTAGATGGAGCAATAGAAAATTGTCATTTTATTATTTAAAGGACCAGTGCACTAATGTGAAAGGAGTTCAGGAGCAGCAATAACACTGTATTAGTAGTTTGCAAAATATATTTTAAGAGACCTTTCTTTGTATATATTGATTTTAAATCTGCCGTTTAGATAGCAGATATTTCTTTTTGCAGTATAACTTAATTCTCTCTGTAATGCAAACTGAATTGATAAGTTGCCTACAATTTTAGTGTAGTGATCTGTGAGACTAGCGAAAAAAACGAGAAAAACAGAGGAGTGAAAATATTTAAAGGGATTAAGGCAAACTGATATAACATCTGAGAATTTAAGGGCATATTTACAGAAAAGACAATGAGGTTTGCTGTAAGCCTAACACTAGTATATTTCACTGTGTTAGCAGCTTCAATTAAAGATTATTTTTAGTTTGGGTAAAATGTCCCTTTAACTAGCCTGCATCCCACTGTGAATGCATTCTTATGCTGCTTATGCTTGCTTAGGCTATTTAATGAACGTCAGTATACATTTTTTATTATAAGGATCATTGGGAATAATTTAAAGGGGAAATTGTATTATTATTCTTTTGTAGAAAGCTTATTTTTGTGTTATATGCAATTGTTATATTTGGCTGGAGAGCTGCAGAATGGTGAATATCAAATTATACACAACGTTAAATCCAATAATTTTGTTGTTGTGGAAATAATTAGCATTTATCAAGTTTTAGTGTGAATTTTATATTTTTAAGCAGTAAACAGTGTTTCTCCTTTAAGTAAAAATGAAACTTTGAGCTTGCCTTACTATCCTTGAGAAGACTGATAACACTGTGCATGTTTTGGTTTTCTGTTTTATAAAAAAAAAAGTTTCTCTCTTGTGTTTGGCTTTGTCGCAGAGAGAAAGATTTGTACTTTACATTACATTTAAAGAGGCAGTACTGGTGTTCTATGTTATAAAAAATGATAAATATAAATTGCTCACTACAAAGAAACCAGTATTTATATTATATTCTGTCACAGAATATAGCTTAAAACTGATCATTTTATTTCTGTGGCCGTCTGCTGTCAAACTGTATCTCACAGATATTACAGAACACTTTGTTATTTAAAATAACCCCCACTGCATTCAATAAATAAATGAGATATTATTTAATGAAGTGATTTAAGTGACACTTTAAAATATATATAGTTATTTGGCTACTAACCAGTCAACTGTATTAAGTTTCATTGCTGCTTAACAGCTAAGCCGTGGTCTATGATGTGCCTACAATAAACACCCCTATATTAAGGCAATAAGGGACGGCAAACAAATGATGCACAATTCATCTGATTCTACTGCATTTACATAACTTGCTAATTTATCTGATTATAGTTTTGACATGCCTTGTGTCTAGGGCCTTCTTCCAGCACTTAGTTTTAGTTTTATTTATATGGCTATTTTGTCTCTTGGTGTTGCAAAGAGATTTCAACAGCTTGGGATAAGAGGCAGCCCTCAAAGGCTTAAAAATTAGCATATGAGCCTACCTATGTTTGGTTTAACAATACCAAGAAAGAAAAAAAAAAGGCGATTTTGATGATAAAAGTACATTGGAAAGTTGGTTAAAATTAAAAGTCCGATCTGAATAATGAAATTTTCATTTATACTAGTATGTCCCTTTAACAGTGGATTTGCATGGTGCATGCGGCAGGAGAACTGTGGCTGTACCATGGCTATCTGATCTTTCCCAAATAAGCGAAATTTTATTTTTACAATATGCAACTGAAGTTTCTTGGGCATCTGCTGTGATTGCTTTATTTGTGTGATATCAAAGTTTTGTACATAGTAGACGTTGCAGAGCCTGGGTATAGATGGTTCTTAGGGGCATGTTTTTAATTATTTGTAGTGTTTTGGAGTGTTGCATTTCAGCGATTGTCAGAATATGTGTTGAATTTTAGGTTAATCGTGGTTGTTTGAAGTTTGTGTCGGCAGCTAATGTTTTGTTTTGTGAAAGACAAGAACAATTGGTTTTCAATGTTTGTTTGTTATGTTTTTCTCTTTTGTGACTGCGTGTGAAAGCGTGCTGTATGGACAGCATATTGAATAGTGAAGTGTCTTTGATTTTGCTTACTATTGAGAATTGTCTCTGCATGAGTGGAGTGCATGATTTGTCATTTAGTTTCTTGTTATGTTGTGTTTGCGTGTCACATGAGATGTTTCACGCAAACAAGGGGGAAGTATTGATGAGTATTGATGAGTATCTTTATGTAATGGGGGTGATTGTTTTTAGGAGGTGAACCTAAGACGTTTTGAATCTCCACTTACAATGTTATTGCCTAACCACCAACTGTGCCCTAAATTTCCTTGTCTTACCCCTATGCAGGATGCACTACGTCCCTAGGATTGTCTAGAACTTTCCTTCATTGGGAATCTGGCCACGGACATCATCTACCTTGATGGCCACCCCAGTCGTAGCCTGCATACCCAAACCCCACTCCTTTTTCCCTCCCTGGTGGATTATATCTCTTCATTGTTTTTCTGTGCTTTATTTTGCTCTCATATTTCAGATGCCTAAAATGTTTTATTTTTCTATTTGGTTCTTAAAGGGACAGTTTACTCAAAAATTTTCTCCCCTTTAATTTGTTCCCAATGATCCACTTTACCTGCTGGAGTGTATTAAATTGTTTACAAGTAGCTCCTTTACCCTTATATTGGCATTTGAAATTGTTAATTTAGCATGTGGTATCCCCACCTATTCTGAAAGTTTGTGGCCGCGCGTACCAGCTATAGATAAGCTTTGTAAACACAGCCAGCAGAAGAAATTACACTCCCAGTGTGATAAAGCAGAGATAAGGTAATAAAATGTTGATTTTCCATTGTTCTCTCAAAGTATTGGTGATTGTTTTAAGGACAGATATAAGATAAAGAAGCAGGTATATGTGCACAATGTGATACAGTAATGAGATCTGATTATATCTACAAGCTCAACCTATTTTATTAGGCTGTGGCTTCAAAACACAAAATCAGAGCTTTAATATACAGAAATAAACCTTAAAAAGCTAATTTTCATACTTTTTTACTCTGCAGTTGGTAAAAAAAAGCAATTGTAAACACATTAAAGGAAAAACTATTTTACAGTATACTGTCCCTTTAACACTATATTTGTATTTGCAGGATGAGAGTATGCAGCTGTATCCAGAGATTAAAAGACACTAACTGAATTATTTTTGAGTTTCCATATTTAGGTAAAATCTGTACAGACAAAATTCCATAAGTGCACTCTTCAAAAGATTAAAGATTGAATGCAAGTAAACCTTTAAAGAAAGAAAAGATGAAAGACCTTTTGTCAAGCTTGTTTTAAAGGGATAATCTAGTCAGAAATAAACATTTATGATTCTGATAGAGCAGACAATTTTAAGCACATTTCTATTTTACTCCTATTATCAATTTTTCTTTGTTCTCTTGGTATCTTTATTTAACCCCTTAATGACCACAATGTACCCTGTATGTCACTGGTCGTTAAGGGGTTTTTCAGGACATAATAGCACAAGTCTAGCAAGAACACGCTATTAATGCCCGCCCTCCAGCAGGCTTTGTGGAATAGAGCAGTCTCAACGCTGGTGGCAAGACCGCGCTATAAAACATTCAAGTCCCAAAAAAAGGCCAGCGACATACAGGGTACGTCGCTGGTCCTTAAGGGGTTAAAAAAGCTGGAAAGTAATTTTAGGAGCCAGCCCATTTTTGGCTCTGCACCAGGGTAGCGCTTGCTGATTGGAAAGCTACATTTAGCAACCAATCAGCAAGTGCTACCCAGGTGCTGAACGAAAAATTGGCCAGCTTCTAAGCTTAGATTCCTGCTTTTTTAAATGAAGATACCAAGAGAATGAAGAAAAATGTATAATAGGAGTAAATTAGAAATTTGCTTAAAATTGCATGCTCTATCTGAATCACAAACGTTTATTTTTGACTATACTATCCCTTTAACCACCATACTGCAGTAAAAGTTGCTGAACTATCTTTGGATCCATTCTTTGCTTTGCATGCTGGTACCAGCCCCAGAACTGGACTCTGGGTAATCCATGACTGTTTCCTCTGATGTGTGTCTTCAGGACATAAAGACTATCCTTTTCTGGACTGTACCTTGCCGCTCGATATGGAGGACCTGTTATGCTGTTACAGGGTCAACCAATTAAATTAGGGGAGTATTGTTTTAACTCGATTCCTTATATTGCTTGTTTAGTATTCTCTTGTATTTGATTTATTTTTATTGATCATATTTGGTATAAGAGAAAAGTATGCTTTCTTGGTATTAGTGCACATTGTAGTTTATGTGCTTAACATAGTAACCCTTTAAATAAATGTAACTGTGAACTTCGCAGTATTGTACCCTATTGAATGGCCCACTGAGTATAAAAAAATATGTTTAAGGAAAATGCTGCAATATATCATAATATTTTAGACCCTTCACCCTCTAGAACATAAGGAGGACACGACTCAGCTAGAAGTTTATATTATACAGAGAAATATTTGTTTAGGGAATAGATAGTCCAGACAAGCAAGTGTATTTTTCCCTTTTATTAATTAATTGGTATGGTATTTGCTATTTGAATTTTGTAGTTACAGAGGTTTGTCAAAGAAAGGAATTATCTTACCATAAAGATGTGTTTACCTTTAAAAGAGTTTGTAGTTTTAAATGATGTTCTGTTTTTATGCTTTCCTCATACAGGAGTGTGAGAGAATATAGGTTGCATAAAATAATTAGTAAACTAGTAGTGTTTATATCAGATGAGAATGTTGAATATTAGGATCATGGTTGGAGAATTATAAACATTATAGATAGCAGCCATGCAGAATAAAGCAACATGAGGTTCTTTTATTTTTAGAAGTTCAAAGTGACAGTATAAAGAAATTAATTTACTTTTATTGACTGTTTTCTTTTTTTCATTTTTGCTACAGGGCAGGCCTTAGCATAAGTTTTAGCATAACCATTCAGGCCCTTGATGAAGTCTGGCAGGTTTTCACTTGCTTAGTATTCATGAAGTATCATTTAAAAGTGTATAGAGAAGTTGTAAATTATTCTCTGAGAAATATCAATGTATTTAGTTTGTATTATATATCAACAATGTTTTGTTTGATTTTAAATGACATAGGATGAAAGTGACGTTTTATTTGGACATAATTGTGATTGTATTGCGGTGTGTACTCATCCTGTACTGTTTCTGTTTGCTTCCTAGACTCCCTGTGACTCGAGTGTTTGCTTGCCATGGGTATCCACTGGTTGCCTTGTCTACCCCATGAACAAACCATCAGATTTCCAGCATCTCCCTGCGGAAGAACATTGGATAAGCACCCCTACTGCAAATGAACTGTTGGAGAACTGTATTATAGCAATGTCTGAGCAAGGTGAAGCGCTCTCAATGGACAAAGACTGTTCTTAACGTGATCAGAGGCCACCTAGAGACAGTTGTGCTGTTGCTATGTCATGCTTTACTGTGGAGAAGGAACTGTTGGACATATTGGGGGGTGCTAGCAATGCAGGTGGAGAAATGAAAGATGCAGTGTTGTTTGGGGGTAGATGGGGGGCTGGTTGGGTCTCTGTGCAGGTAGACCGGTAGTTTTGGGAAGGCTGGAAGATAGATGGAAGGTATTGGAGGGGCTGTACCTATATGCAGTGACAAATTGTGCCCTATTAGCCTATAAAAGTATATCAAGACATAGGAATATTTTTCTCTTTAGTATTCTCACATAGAGTTCTGTTACCATAATATAAGGCTTTACTAATTTTCTATGCCTGTCTATTTTTATGTTATTCTGTTAGAATAAAAGGATGGTATGTTAGGGGTAATGTGAACCTGACTGCAGCCATCTTGTTCCTCGCAGCCATCTTGTGATGATTAGCATCCATTTTGTAATGATTAGACTTTATTATAATAGGTTATTATGTAGGGCGAACTATGTGCTTGTTATGTTACTTTCCTTAGCTGTTCGGCCTTGTAGAAGCTTCCTGGCTGTACGCCCAGAAGAATATAATGTCAATAAGATGGTCCTTGTTGTCTCCGCAGATGTTAGCTTATTATGTCTATGAGATTATTGTTATGAGCAAGTAATTTTCCAGCTTCACATTGTATTTTACTCTGTTTAACTGTGTAAAATGACGCGGTCCTAACGTGTCATCCCCTTAACCCTGTATGCTGTTACTGAAGTCTATAAGATAGGCTTGCACTGTTCAATAAACATGATTGGCGTTAGATCATATTGCTGCGTGGTCTGAGTCATTCTAAGGGATCCTTACCAGATAATCTACATCTGCCTCAGGTGGTACAGTGGGCCAGTGGCTTCGGCCTGACCTGAAACTTACCCCCCTGGGGAAACACCTAACAATTATGGTGTCAGTTATGTGGGATTCGCAGTGAGTAAGTATGAGTGCTTTTACCATGCTTTCCTTCTGTGAATCTGAACCTAAACTTAGTCTGGTAATAGGTGTTGATAATATATGATAAAGGGTTAAGGGGTTCCTGTGGTTGAGACGCAGGTTTGCGGAGGATATAGTCCTGCCGGCAGTTGTGATAACCCCTCCAGTCTGGTTAAGAGTCCTGTGCTGGGTTACGACAGGTATTGTGAGTCCTGTCTGTGATAAGCGCGCAAGAAATAAATGAATGCCATTTGACAGGAGTTTTTAAGTTAAGCTCCCCCGGAAAAGTTGGCAGTGAGTGAGTCTCACGTGTGTTAAAGTTTCCCATATTCATTCCCATAATAGAGTTTTGTTACCCACCTGAAACTCATGTTGATATATGATGCTTGCTTTGCTTTGTTTGTGTTTTGCTGTTATATAATTGCTTAGAAAATATTAAGTGGCTATGCATGTTATTATTGTGGCTATTATTGTGTGGAGGAATGGGATCTGCTTATAGATAATAATGCACAGAGAAAATTACATGTACAAGGTCGGGAAAAAAAAGAGTTAATAGTTTCTGCAAAAGGCAGAAATATTTCAAAACACTGTCAGTGAGCATTGCTGTGTGGTAAATTGAGAAATCTCTGTGTTAAAAAATGTAGCAGGCAAAGAAGGGGGGCCACCACTGAGCGCGCACATAGATCAGAAGAGAAAAAAAAAGAAAAAACTGTTACAGCAGCTTCGTTTGTAAGACTTTTTGTTTGCTTGCAGTAATGAAAAGGAAATTTTGTATATTGAGATGCATAATGTGTGATGGTCTGTCGGTTCTCACTGTGGTATGCGTGTAACAGATTTACTTTAAACCAAAAAATATTGAAAATGATTGTCCCAATCCATGCAAAAAATGGCCATTTTGCGGGGATTCGGAATGAAATACATTTTGAACTTGGTGACAAGTTAATCTTGTGGTCTTTTTATATTTGGTATTTGGTACGCTATGAAATAGATGTTTGTCTGAGAAAGGAAAAAAGGGAGTGAATCTCTGGTATGCGAGATGAGATGAGCTTGTGTGTCTGTATCACTGTAAAAATATTTCTTTCTGTTTCTCTGCTGGGAAATCAGACATTGTAAGGAGGTATTTTGTAGTGTTATTTTTATATATACCTGTATTTTAAAGTCAACAGCATGTTTTAAGTATGTGGTATTAATAAGCAGTTTTAGTTTTAAGTGATAATTGTTTTTCGGCATGTAAATATATGATATTGTTTTAGCAAGTGAAGTAACGGCTTTGAAAGTGGCTTTGAAAGTGCGATGGTGTGTGTGATTTTTTGTCACGCTCTGGTAAATATGAAACTGTTTCTTGTATGATTAATGGGTTAACGTATGTTGTATTTGTAAGGTCTGTGCACAGAGTTAGTGCACACGATGAAATATAGTTATAGGCTGTAATTGAAATTTTCATCTAAAAGTATTTGCGTCCGTTTTTGTTGCAAGTAAATTAATCTGTAGGTCATGCTGCAGTACAGAGGTGGAATTTGTGTGGTAAATCATACAAGCAGCCTAAATTATGGTTGGGATATACATATGTAATTTACGTGATGAATGGTTAGTCCTTAAAGGGACAGTCCACTGTACAATTGTTTTTATATTAGTGTATTTTCAATGACTTGTTATACAAGCTGCATAGTATAAAATGTAGGAGAAGTTGCATTTGTAAGTTTGTGTATAGCTGATGTAAATTGTAATGGGTTGAATTTCGGATAATCCTTATCTTATATTTGTCTGTAAAATCAGAGCTCAGTGCGTAGACGGAGCAATAGAAAATTGTCATTTTATTATTTAAAGGACCAGTGCACTAATGTGAAAGGAGTTCAGGAGCAGCAATAACACTGTATTAGTAGTTTGCAAAATATATTTTAAGAGACCTTTCTTTGTATATATTTATTTTAAATCTGCCGTTTAGATAGCAGATATTTCTTTTTGCAGTATAACTTAATTCTCTCTGTAATGCAAACTGAATTTATAAGTTGCCTACAATTTTAGTGTAGTGATCTGTGAGACTAGCAAAAAAAAAAACGAAAAAAACAGAGGAGTGAAAATATTTAAAGGGATTAAGGAAAACTGATATAACATCTGAGAATTTAAGGGCATATTTACAGAAAAGACAATGAGGTTTGCTGGAAGCCTAACACTAGTATATTTCACTGTGTTAGCAGCTTCAATTAAAGATTATTTTTAGTTTGGGTAAAATGTCCCTTTAACTAGCCTGCATCCCACTGTGAATGCGTTCTTATGATGCTTATGCTTGCTTAGGCTATTTAATGAACGTCAGTATACATTTTTTATTATAAGGATCAGTGGGAATAATTTAAAGGGGAAATTGTATTATTATTCTTTTGTAGAAAGCTTATTTTTGTGTTATATGCAATTGTTATGTTTGGCTGGAGAGCTGCAGAATGGTGAATATCAAATTATACACAACGTTAAATCCAATAATTTTGTTGTTGTGGAAATAATTAGCATTTATCAAGTTTTAGTGTGAATTTTATATTTTTAAGCAGTAAACAGTGTTTCTCCTTTAAGTAAAAATGAAACTTTGAGCTTGCCTTACTATCCTTGAGAAGACTGATAACACTGTGCATGTTTTGGTTTTCTGTTTTATAAAAAAAAAAAGTTTCTCTCTTGTGTTTGGCTTTGTCGCAGAGAGAAAGATTTGTACTTTACCTTACATTTAAACAGGCAGTACTGGTGTTCTATGTTATAAAAAATGATAAATATAAATTGCTCACTACAAAGAAACCAGTATTTATATTATATTCAGTCACAGAATATAGCTTAAAACTGATCATTTTATTTCTGTGGCCGTCTGCTGTAAAACTGTATCTCACAGATATTACAGAACTCTTTGCTATTTAAAATAACCCCCACTGCGTTCAATAAATAAATGAGATATTATTTAATGAAGTGATTTAAGTGACACTTTAAAATATATATAGTTATTTGGCTACTAACCAGTCAACTGTATTAAGTTTCATTGCTGCTTAACAGCTAAGCCGTGGTCTATGATGTGCCTACAATAAACACCCCTATATTAAGGCAATAGGGGACGGCAAACAAATGATGCACAATTCATCTGATTCTACTGCATTTACATAACTTGCTAATTTATCTGATTATAGTTTTGACATGCCTTGTGTCTAGGGCCTTCTTCCAGCACTTAGTTTTAGTTTTATTTATATGGCTATTTTGTCTCTTGGTGTTGCAAAGAGATTTCAACAGCTTGGGATAAGAGGCAGCCCTCAAAGGCTTAAAAATTAGCATATGAGCCTACCTATGTTTGGTTTAACAATACCAAGAAAGAAAAAAAAAAAGGCGATTTTGATGATAAAAGTACATTGGAAAGTTGGTTAAAATTAAAAGTCCGATCTGAATAATGAAATTTTCATTTATACTAGTATGTCCCTTTAACAGTGGATTTGCATGGTGCATGCGGCAGGAGAACTGTGGCTGTACCATGGCTATCTGATCTTTCCCAAATAAGCGAAATTTTATTTGTACAATATGCAACAGAAGTTTCTTGGGCATCTGCTGTGATTGCTTTATTTGTGTGATATCAAAGTTTTGTACATAGTAGATGTTGCAGAGCCTGGGTATAGATGGTTCTTAGGGGCATGTTTTTAATTATTTGTAGTGTTTTGCGAGTGCTGCATTTCAGCGATTGTCAGAATATGTGTTGAATTTTAGGTTAATCGTGGTTGTTTGAAGTTTGTGTCGGCAGCTAATGTTTTGTTTTGTGAAAGACAAGAACAATTGGTTTTCAATGTTTGTTTGTTATGTTTTTCTCTTTTGTGACTGCGTGTGGAAGCGTGCTGTATGGACAGCATATTGAATAGTGAAGTGTCTTTGATTTTGCTTACTATTGAGAATTGTCTCTGCATGAGTGGAGTGCATGATTTGTCATTTAGTTTCTTGTTATGTTGTGTTTGCGTGTCACATGAGATGTTTCACGCAAACAAGGGGGAAGTATTGATGAGTATTGATGAGTATCTTTATGTAATGGGGTGATTGTTTTTAGGAGGTAAACCTAAGACGTTTTGAATCTCCTCTTACAATGTTATTGCCTAACCACCAACTGTGCCCTAAATTTCCTTGTCTTACCCCTATGCAGGATGCACTACGTCCCTAGGATTGTCTAGAACTTTCCTTCATTGGGAGTCTGGCCACGGACATCATCTACCTTGATGGCCACCCCGGTCGTAGCCTGTATACCCAAACCCCACTCCTTTTTCCCTCCCTGGTGGATTATATCTCTTCATTGTTTTTCTGTGCTTTATTTTGCTCTCATATTTCAGATGCCTAAAATGTTTTATTTTTCTATTTGGTTCTTAACACTATATTTGTATTTGCAGGATGAGAGTATGCAGCTGTATCCAGAGATTAAAAGACACTAACTGAATTATTTTTGAGTTTCCATATTTTGGTAAAATCTGTACAGACAAAATTCCATAAGTGCACTCTTCAAAAGATTAAAGATTGAATGCAAGTAAACCTTTAAAGAAAGAAAAGATGAAGATGAAAGACCTTTTGTCAAGCTTGTTTTAACCACCATACTGCAGTAAAAGTTGCTGAACTATCTTTGGATCCATTCTTTGCTTTGCATGCTGGTACCAGCCCCAGAACTGGATTCTGGGTAATCCATGACTGTTTCCTCTGATGTGTGTCTTCAGGACATAAAGACTATCCTTTTCTGGACTGTGCCTTGCCGCTCGATATGGAGGACCTGTTATGCTGTTACAGGGTCAACCAATTAAATTAGGGGAGTATTGTTTTAACTCAATTCCTTATATTGCTTGTTTTGTATTCTCTTGTATTTGTTTTATTTTTATTGATCATATTTGGTATAAGAGAAAAGTATGCTTTCTTGGTATTAGTGCACATTGTAGTTTATGTGCTTAACATAGTAACCCTTTAAATAAATGTAACTGTGAACTTCGCAGTATTGTACCCTATTGAATGGCCCACTGAGTATAAAAAAATATGTTTAAGGAAAATGCTGCAATATATCATAATATTTTAGACCCTTCACCCTCTAGAACATAAGGAGGAAACGTCTCAGCTAGAAGTTTATATTATACAGAGAAATATTTGTTTAGGGAATAGATAGTCCAGACAAGTAAGTGTATTTTTCCCTTTTATTAATTAATTAATTGGTATGGTATTTGCTATTTGAATTTTGTAGTTACAGAGGTTTGTCAAAGAAAGGAATTATCTTACCATAAAGATGTGTTTACCTTTAAAAGAGTTTGTAGTTTTAAATGATGTTCTGTTTGTATGCTTTCCTCATACAGGAGTGTGAGAGAATTTAGGTTGCATAAAATAATTAGTAAACTAGTAGTGTTTATATCAGATGAGATTGTTGAATATTAGGATCATGGTTGGAGAATTATAAACATTATAGATAGCAGCCATGCAGAATAAAGCAACATGAGGTTCTTTTATTTTTAGAAGTTCAAAGTGACAGTATAAAGAAATTAATTTACTTTTATTGACTGTTTTCTTTTTTTCATTGTTGCTACAGGGCAGGCCTTAGCATAAGTTTTAGCATAACCATTCAGGCCCTTGATGAAGTCTGGCAGGTTTTCACTTGCTTAGTATTCATGAAGTATCATTTAAAAGTGTATAGAGAAATTGTAAATTATTCTCTGAGAAATATCAATGTATTTAGTTTGTATATATATCAACAATGTTTTGTTTGATTTTAAATGACATAGGATGAAAGTGACGTTTTATTTGGACATAATTGTGATTGTATTGCGGTGTGTACTCATCCTGTACTGTTTCTGTTTGCTTCCTAGACTCCCTGTGACTCGAGTGTTTGCTTGCCATGGGTATCCACTGGTTGCCTTGTCTACCCCATGAACAAACCATCAGATTTCCAGCATCTCCCTGCGGAAGAACATTGGATAAGCACCCCTACTGCAAATGAACTGTTGGAGAACTGTATTATAGCAATGTCTGAGCAAGGTGAAGCGCTCTCAATGGACAAAGACTGTTCTTAACGTGATCAGAGGCCACCTAGAGACAGTTGTGCTGTTGCTATGTCATGCTTTACTGTGGAGAAGGAACTGTTGGACATATTGGGGGGTGCTAGCAATGCAGGTGGAGAAATGAATGATGCAGTGTTGTTTGGGGGTAGATGGGGGGCTGGTTGGGTCTCTGTGCAGGTAGACCGGTAGTTTTGGGAAGGCTGGGAGATAGATGGAAGGTATTGGAGGGGCTGTACCTATATGCAGTGACAAATTGTGCCCTATTAGCCTATAAAAGTATATCAAGACATAGGAATATTTTTCTCTTTAGTATTCTCACATAGAGTTCTGTTACCATAATATAAGGCTTTACTAATTTTCTATGCCTGTCTATTTTTATGTTATTCTGTTAGAATAAAAGGATGGTATGTTAGGGGTAATGTGAACCTGACTGCAGCCATCTTGTTCCTCGCAGCCATCTTGTGATGATTAGCATCCATTTTGTAATGATTAGACTTTATTATAATGGGTTATTATGTATGGCGAACTATGTGCTTGTTATGTTACTTTCCTTAGCTGTTCGGCCTTGTAGAAGCTTCCTGGCTGTATGCCCAGAAGAATATAATGTCAATAAGATGGTCCTTGTTGTCTCCGCAGATGTTAGCTTATTATGTCTATTAGATTATTGTTATGAGCAAGTAATTTTCCAGCTTCACATTGTATTTTACTCTGTATAACTGTGTAAAATGACGCGGTCCTAACGCGTCATCCCCTTAACCCTGTATGCTGTTACTGAAGTCTATAAGATAGGCTTGCACTGTTCAATACCAGATAATCTACATCTGCCTCAAGTGGTACAGTGGGCCCGTGGCTTCGGCCTGACCTGACACTTACCCCCCTGGGGAAACACCTAACAACGTATTTATTGATAGCCTTTGGTTACTTGTTTTTACTGTGCTGATCGTGAAATAATTTTTTGTTATTCTGATTCCCAGTCTGTTTTATCACTATGTATACTGTATATGCTTATATGCATGACCCTATTTGCAATGCTGTTTTTATATATAGTCAGCCTTTGACAGCCATTCTCAATTATTCCTGTTGCTGTGGCACTCACTCAATATTTGCCAGTTACTATTTGCCAAGCGAGTTTGTTGTCTATTTCCATGACAACAGGTCTATTCAGATTGCCTGGTACACGGATGCCGGTTTCGTTACGGCTTTACATGTACTTTGATTTCCATTTGACATGTTTGTTTAATGACACAATTTACATTTAGGGCTATTAATTACGTCTGTTTTTAATAACATATAATGCATTCACTAATTCAGGATCTAAATTGACCAAATAAATTTCTTATACCTGTAAATAGTCATTTTTGAACATTTTTTTAATGTAATATAAAATCATTTAAGATTCATTTATGTTAGTATAACCTATATTGGTCTTTGCAGTGTGTTTTTAGCCTCTACGAACCCTTTAATTGGCTAGCTATTTAAATGCCCATATATTATATACTTGCAAATTTATTTTCCTTGTAATCAAATGTATTATGTTTTGTTAGCTCATCCAATGTATGATGAATGTATTCTTGCCCTGTCGTACCTTTACATATGAGCACCTGTACAGAAATATCTAACATCTGTTATTTTAAAACTTTTAGTAATAGGAGGGGCTAACACCCTATAAAAAGCTTTCCTCTAGTAAGAGGAACAGATCTATGACTACGGCCAACGGCCAAAACGCGTAAGATCAGCTTTTTATGCTCTGCTCAGCTGAAGCCCCTTATGACATTTTTGCTCTGCATATGTGTGCAGTTTTAAATAATTATTAAGAATAAAGTTTGTTGCTTATTGACTTACAATCCGATTCTTTCCTTTTTTGATTGCTGACCCGGAGTCAGGGGACTCCCTTTTCGGATTACACCGCCTGACGTCATTTCCTGGAGCGGTGAACCCTCCAGATCCTTCCTGTTTGCTCGTTGAACTTGCAGTATGCTCGGAGCCATGGAACCAAGAAGACCGGGTGAGGTTAACACTGCTTTGCGTAGGGCAGTTTAAAGCACTCACTGTAATGGAGACATAGCCAGCACGAGAAGGCAATAGCTGCACAAGGATTCCGGAGGACGGACTGGGCTCTGTGTGAGCTTGTATGACACGGCTTGGATCCGTATATAACTGCTAATGCGGCGGCTGGAGATCTCTGATCCTTAGGTGAGTGGCTTTATCCTTAATACTGCTGGTTAACCTCCCCTACATCATTTCTACTTATCCAATTTGCTCTGGACTTTTTGTCTAACTCATACATACATTTATTTATTTGTCAATCGGTTCATAAATCAGGCTCGCTGAGCCAAAAATAGGATCTCTGGCTGTTCACTGGGGCATTAGTAAAATAGGCTGGACACGGATTCCTCTAGATACTCATTTTTAAATCAAACAGTTACTTTTCCCCTAAACACTGCAACTCATTGGACTTTTTCATCTGGGAAACAAGTATACATATTTAAATTCTGGTATACTTTTATATCTTTCAACATGACGTCAGACAATACACTACTAATGGAGGCTTCAGCTGCCTGCACTGATACTGACAGGGGGACTTTCTATTCATTATCTAAGATGGATGATAAAGATTTACAATTTATGGAACTAGAGGATTTATTTGGACTAGAGGACTCTGACACACTGCTGAGTGAATTGTTTGTGCAAATGGAACATCTTTGTCTAAAAGAACAGAGACTGAAACTTGATATCTGGATTTTAAATAAGTATGCAGAATTAAGGATGATACCAAGAGGGTTACGAATTTTTAAGTTCCCTACTTTTGAGACATCTGACCTGGACTTTATTGGTGAATGGAACAGTGTATTGTCCGAATGCTCCTTGAGGCTTATGTTGTTGTTCATTAAGTTTAAGAGTTTAGAATCAAGAGATGTGGACAGTTCATTAAAACAAAAATATATTTATTAGTAGTAATAAAAATACATGGAAAAACGTATCACATAGACAGAGTAGGCTGACACCTAAACTGGCTTACGCGTTTCGGCAGTTTAATGAACTGTCCGCACCTCTTGATTCTAAACTCTTGCTATGCCGGAAGGACAGTTCATTTATTGCACTATATAGTGAGCCGTGAGTCATAGGGCTAAGGGCTGCATATGGACCTGGTGGTTACAGACACACCTCTAATCCCATTGGCCTACATTGGATGTCGGATCTCGGAACAGCTTGTCTTCGCTAGATGATGTCACTGCCCCCTGCTCCTCAGGGCCTGGTGAATTGGCGTGCGGTCGGAAGAAGGTGAGTGTACCAGCTGGAAGGCGGCGCTGAAGCAGAGTTAAGGTATCCTTATACCGGCTGGTCCCCCTTGCAGGTACCGCACTGATACACGGGTGGAGCTGCTGAAGAGGGGTGAGAACCTATCGTTTTATATTTCAATCTGTCTGTTTGGATTTGCATGGCTTGTTTATGAATTTATATCTCCAAATGGATTGTTCAATTGGCCATGTTTTGGGGTACTGAAGCATTTGTGTAATTGTGCTATGTGTATCGTCTGCCTGGTTCAGACGCAACTATTTCTTTGGGAGAATTTTATTCAAGTTTGATAAGCCTTACTGCATCGTGTGGTTTCTATTTGTTTTTTAGAGCCTGGCCTATACTCACTAGTTATCTCACTATATATTAATGATATTAAAGATATCGTTGACCTGTGATATTGGAACTTTTTTTTTTTATAAGGTCAATTGGGTGTAGCTCCACACTTTGAACTTTTTTTTAAGTTTAAGAGTTCACAGATTTTACAAATTAGACAAAAAATTGAGGATTTACAGGTTGAATTAAACAAATGTATGCAAATAGATAACTATGGTCAATTAGATAAAATCTTACAGCGAACTGTTGAGGAAGAAAAATCTAACATCATACACATCAAACACTCTAAATATCTTAGAGATAAACAAGGCTATTCCTCTAATCAAGTTTATATTTGGCACAGGCGTAATCGCCGCAGCCTGGGATATAGAAATAAACAATTGAAATCAAATGACACTACCAAACATGTATCTACCAACGACACTGATATACAAAATAGTACTAAAAAGGGCCCAAAGAAGCGAAAGACTAAAAAGAACAAAGGGAAAAAAGTGACTTTTAGTGAAACAGAGCCAGATACAACTGATGAAGACCGCTCACTTTCAGCATTTTCTAGCTCTTATGAAGATAATAAAGGATCAGATTCTGATGCTGTAGATTTGAGCTCAGGAACAGTCATGACCAATACAGCTGTTGAAACTCAGGGTTCACAGAATATAGCTGCCATTTCCAAAAATACTGTTACACACATGGTTAAGAACAAGGTATTGGGAACAAAACCAAAAGAACCCCAAACACAACCAGCCAGTCATTCTGGTAATATAAACAAATATACTTTGAAACCCATCCTTACTAATACTGAAAACACACAACCAGCTATTAAACAAGTGGAAAGTCAGGTTTTTCAGAAGGCTTTGGGAACAGGGAAGGGAGGAGGTCTAAAGACAAATACCATATTGAGAGGGAGAGAGAAATACTCATTGAGAAACAGCAGGTCCCAGAACAAGTAAATGATACAGGGATTATCAACCTCTCCTCCTATGTCCTCAATGATGCTGAAACTAAAGTCTTAAGATATGGTTTGGGATTTTGTCCAACTAGGAACTTCAATTTGTTTCAGACCATCCTTGACATTAATAAATGTATACGCTCCCTCACACTGAGAACATTTTATTTCTCTAATCCAACAAAGACTATGGGGGCTGAACTACATGGGGGTGGTCTGAAACAAACACCTGAACTCAATTTTGAGGATAATTGCACTATGTTAACCTTGAGAGAGTTTGAGCAGGAACAATTGAGTACTGAAACTTTTGAATCTGTAAAAGGTAAATGGATGAGACCAGACTCAAAGTTCTATCCTATCCACACACGTGGAAAACAGCTTGAGTTATTTTACAGAAGGGTGATAGACGACCTTAAGTCTTTATCAACATACCCCACCCCTAAGATGAATTTAATGAAAAAAGAAAGAGAAGAAATAGTCTCCCTACAGTCCAACAGGGAAATTGTAGTTAAAAATTCGGACAAGGGTGTGAGTATTGTCATTTTGAACAGGGATGACTATATACAGGAGGCTCTACGCCAGTTGAATGACAGAGAAACCTACGAACCACTAGGATACAATCCAGTTAAAGATTTCCAAAAAGATTTATCCTCCTTGATAGATGATGGACTATATCTTGGGATGTTAGACAAAAAGACTGCAGATTGTCTATACGTTGCCCATCCAGTCACCCCGATATTCCATCATCTGCCAAAAACGCACAAAGGTCTACAAAATGTAAAGGGTAGACCTATTGTGTCGGGGATTGGGTCACTCCTGGAGCCCTTATCAGAGTGGCTAGACTCATTCTTACAGCCCCTAGTATTCGACCTATGCTCCTTTCTCAAAGACACAACTCACGTCCTTAGACTATTTAAGGACTTTGAGTGGTGCAATGAATACAGTTGGCTCACCATCGATGTAGTGTCGCTGTACTCAACAATACCCCACGACTTAGGTCTACAAGCCTTGTCCTTTTTTCTAGACACCAGGACTAGTTTATCTAGGACTAATAAACAGTACCTAATTAGGGTGACAGAATTCTTGCTCACACAAAACTATTTTCTCTTTGAGGGGGTCTTCTACCTGCAGAGACGTGGGACAGCGATGGGGGCTAAGTTTGCCCCCTCCTATGCCAACCTATTTATGGGTTGGTGGGAGCTGTCCCACATCTATGTGGGTGGGGGTCCCTTCGAGGAGAGAATAGCTTTCTACAAAAGGTTTATCGATGATTTGATTATGGTTTGGAGGGGTGACCGGGAGAGCGCAGAATCATTTGTAAACCACCTCAATAACAATGACAAAGGTATATCCTTCACCCACACTTGGGATAAGAAGGAGGTGGTTTTTCTTGATTAAATGTTCCTTGGTGACACAACCAAGAGAAATGTGATTTCCAAGTTGTACAGGAAACCTTTCTCAGGAAACCAGCTACTCCATGCCCATAGCAACCATCCACAGCATGTGTTCAGGGGCATAGTCAAGGGACAGATGCTGAGAACCAAACGCAATTGCTCAGAACATTCTGATTTTGAAGTTGAAGCTGAGGCACTAACTAAGCGCTTTGTTGATAGAGGTTACCCTAGACCTCTTGTCAACAACGTCAAAAGTAGCAAAGGTGGACAGATCTACACTTATTGAATACCACACAGACAAACAAAAACACAAAACTGGCCTAAACTTTGTAACCAAATACTCAAACCAATTCTATCAAATTTGCGACATTATCAAAAAATATTTACCCATTTTATATGGTGATGATATACTCAAATCAGTGATTGAAGAAGGTTGTAATTTTATTTATGCCAAAAACCTTACCTTGGCCAACATGATATCACCCAGCATGTTACCTAAGATCACTAACAATAGTACTTGGTTACAATGTTCGGACACATACAGATGTGGAAATCCACGCTGTAAAGCATGTGACTATATCAGCCAGGAACCACACTTTCAGTCCCATGTAACTAAGGAAACCTTTACCACGAAAGGGTGCGTAAAGTGCTCTAGCAGTTTTGTCATCTACCTGGTAGAGTGTAATTCGTGTCTCCGACAATACGTGGGTCTCACCACCAGGGATGTCCGCACGAGAATAAGGGAACATCTTGGTTACATTAAAAATAAACAAAACTGTTCTGCTCTAGCTGAGCACTTTATCTTTGAACATCAACAAAAAGTTGATACCTTTAAGTGGAAGACTATTGAAGCCATTATTACTCCAGCTAGAGGGGGAGATAGAAATACACTCCTGGGATGCCAGGAAGTATACTGGATATATAAATTACAAACACTAGTAACCCAGGGATTTAATTCGCAATTTGACTTAATCAATTATTGGGAGTAAGTCTACATCCATATATACATATACCTGTCACTGTTCATATTAAGTTTATACACTGGGAAGCTTTTGGCTCAATAGCTATTCAGTTATAAAATCTTTTTTATATATTTTTATAGCAATGCGTAGCCTGTAGCGATTTAAATGGTGAAATAATTGAATAGGAGCTTCTGATCCAACTATAAACTCTTTATTTATTTATAGCTAACATAATGATTATTTACACTATTGGGCAGCTAAATTGTTATACATTTTAGGGCTATTAATTACGTCTGTTTTTAATGACATATAATGCATTCACTAATTCAGGATCTAAATTGACCAAATAAATTCCTTATACCAGTAAATAGTCATTTTTGAACATTTTTGAATGTAATATAAAATCATTTAAGGTTAATTTATGTTAGTATAACCTATATTGGTCTTTGCAGTGTGTTTTTAGCCTCTACGAACCCTTTAATTGGCTAGCTATTTAAATGTCCATATATTATATACTTGCAAATTTATTTTCCTTGTAATCAAATGTATTATGTTTTGTTAGCTCATCCAATGTATGATGAATGTATTCTTGCCCTGTCGTACCTTTACATATGAGCACCTGTACAGATATATCTAACATCTGTTATTTTAAAACTTTTAGTAATAGGAGGGGCTAACACCCTATAAAAAGCTTTCCTCTAGTAAGAGGAACAGATCTATGACTACGGCCAACGGCCGAAATGCGTAAGATCAGCTTTTTACGCTCTGCTCAGCTGAAGCCCCTTATGACATTTTTGCTCTGCATATATGTGTGCAGTTTTAAATAATTATTAAGAATAAAGTTTGTTGCTTTTTAACATATGGACTTACGATCCGATTCTTTCCTTTTTTGACACAACTTACATTGTAACAGTACGATATATTGTTTAAATTGATATGTGATTGGGTTAACTAGTTTTTTTGTTGTCACTTTTATGTTTTAGGACCGAAATCCTGCATTGCTTGAGATGTTGTCGTCACCAAGGGGTGGCGCCCTACTCAGGAGAGCGTGTGTGATGGTGGTTACACTTTTAACTGGGTGTTTGATGTTAGGGTAAGTTATTCTGTTTTTCTGTATGTCTGAGAAAGGGGCTAAACCCCCGAAAACGTTATATATATAAAATCATTTTATGCTACCTTCTCAAGGTGTTTAATGTCCCTTTAACCCCTTAAGGACCAGCAACGTACCCTGTATGTTGCTGGCCATTTTTTGGGACTTGATTGTTTTTTAGCGCGGTCTTGCCACCAGCGTTGAGACTGCTCTATTCCACAAAGCCTGCTGGAGGGAGGGTATTAATAGCGTCTTCTTGCTAGACTTGTGCTATTATGTCCTGAAAAACCCTTAATGACCAGTGACATACAGCGTACATTGTGGTCATTAAGGGGTTAAAATGTAATAACTGTAAAATATTTAACTATTATAGTTATAAAAATCAGATTAGAAGTATGATTTTATAGGGTAATGGGAAATACTATTTTCTATAATTATAGATAAATTAATTATCTTTAGGCTTTTTTAGTACATCTTTGTAACATTTTGTAAAAACCAGCAATAGTATATGGTATGTAATGGGAGGGGGGGGGGGGCGCAAAATTTATCCTCGCCTGTGTGGCCAAAAATCCTAGCACCAGCCCTGCCCGACGTATGCAAAAAGGTTACTTCAAGAGCAGTTAATGCAGGAGTGTTAATTTGCTCTCCACTTGTAATCTGGCCCATTTTGTTTTGTATATTTTTTTAATCAAAGTATATATTATCTTGCAGTCCAGGAACATAAACCTTAAAAAGTATCTTCATTATGTTTAAGATATAAGAGGTCAAATACACCAATGTACTGATCAAGCAATCGCTGTAGAATTCACAGGGCAGATCATAAAGTTTGCACAATAAACTCCAGGTTCTCTGGGAAGGTAAATTATTGATTGCAGATTACTTTCAGCTAGATTACGAGTTTTGCGTTATGAGTGAAAAAGTATTGTTATGCTTCATAACGCTACTTTTTCCCTAACGCCGCTATTACAAGTCTTCTAGGTATAGGTGTACCGCACACCTTTTTGGCCGTCACGCAACGTCAGTACCGCACTTTTAAAAAAGTCCTTTTTCAATGGGACTCCCATAGCGCCGGTATTACGAGTTTGCCTGGGAGGCCAAAAAGTTAGCGGTACACCCTATAACCACAAGATCCGTACAGCCATCTAAAGTCAGTAGTTATGAGTTTTACGTTACAAATCTGTAGCATAAAACTCATAACTAAATTAACACCCATAAACTACCTATTAACCCCTAAACCGAGGCCCTCCCGCATAGCAAACACTATAATAAATTTATTAACCCCTAATCTGCCGCTCCCGACATCGCTGCCACTAAAAAAAAGTGTTAACCCCTATTCCCGCCGCTCGCCACTATAATAAACCTATTAACCCCTAAACCGCCGCCCTCCCGCATCGCAGACACTATTTAAAGATTAACCCATAATCTGCCGTCCGCCCACACCGCCGCTATAATAAACCTATTAACCACTAAACCACAAGCCCCCCACAACGAAATATACTAAAATAAATTATTAACCCCTAAACCTCTGACCTCCCACATCACTAACTCTACATAAATATATTAACCCCTAATCCTAACGTAACCCTAACCCTAAGTCTAACCCTATCCCTAACATAACCCTAACACCCGCTCTTTTACATTGCCCAAACCCTAAGCTAAAAAAAAAAAACACCCAAAAAACCCTTAAAAACCTAACACTAACCCCCGACGATCCACTTACAGTTATTGAAGTCCGGACATCCATCCTCCTCCAGCCGGCGAAGTCCTCATCCAAGAGGCAAGAAGTCTTCATCCAGGAGGCCTCTTCGATCTTCATCCATCTGGCAAAGTCCTTATCCAAGCGAGAAGAAGTCTTCATCCAGACGGCATCTTCTATCTTCATCCATCTGGCGCGGAGCGAGTCTATCTTCAAGACATCCGGTGCGGAGCATCCTCTTCTTACGGTCGTTGCTGGAAAATGAAGGTTCCCTTTAAGTGACGTCACCCAAGATGGCGTCCGTTACATTCCTATTGGCTGAAAGATTTCTATCAGCCAATAGGAATTAAAGGGGAAAAAAATCCTATTGGCTGTTGCAATCAGCCAATAGGATTGAGCTTTCATCCTATTGGCTGATCCAATCGGCCAATAGGATTGAGCTTTCATTCTATTGGCTGTTCCAATCAGCCAATAGGATGAAAGCTCAATCCTATTGGCTGACTGGATGTAAGGGACGCCATCTTGGATGACGTCACTTAAAGGGAACCTTAATTTTCCAGCGACGACCATAAGAAGAGGATGCTCCGCATGTCTTGAAGATGGAGCCGCTCTGCGCCGGATGGATGAAGATAGAAGATGCCGTCTGGATAAAGACTTTGCCGGGTGGATGAAGATCGAAGAGGCCTCCTGGATGAAGACTTCTTGCCTCTTGGATGAGGACTTCGCCGGCTGGAGGAGGATGGATGTCCGGACTTCAATAAGTGTAAGTGGATCGTCGGGGGTTAGTGTTAGGTTTTTTTAATTAAATTCTTTTTTTTTATTGAAAGAGAATCTGTGCATAGTTTACAGCTTACATATGTCAAGTAATGATTTCAAAACATCAAAAAATTATATTTCTTATACAGTAATACAGAAGCTTTGTGTATAACAAAAATAACATGGTATGATTAAAAGAGAAAAGGAAAACGATAAATAAAAACAAAGAGAAAACAGTAATTTAATTAGTTTACAGGGCATTCTGCAATACTCCTTACTAGTGGGGAGAGATATCACCTATCTAACTCCCAAATTAGCATTTTTCCAGTTATGTCGGGAGGAGAACAGTGGAAAGTTAATATATTTTTAGGTTTATATGTTATTTGTAATATGAAGGGGAGTGAAAGTCAGATAAAAGGTTGAGCGACTAGCCACTGGTAGCTTATCAATTCCTCAGAATAGAGTGTCGGGACAGGATCAAATAAGGCCCCCTAGGAATTTAAGTTATCAAGTATGGCGTCTGAATTATAGTCCTGGAAGGATCTGTACCAGTCGACTATTTAAAAGTATCTTACAAGGGCAGATATAATTGCTAATTTGTATAAGGGTCAATAGAGTAGCGTGTATGTAGGGAGACCCACAGTACAGTCAACAGGTGTTTTGGTGGTCAGCTACTCATAAGTCACATAAGTCCAAAGTTTGGCAAAGAGTAAATCACACATTTTACAACATATTGAACTATTGTAAACACAACTTGACTAACAGGTGACATTATTATAACTCCTAATATGTTTGACCTTATAAAGTACATTACTGGGTCGTATTCTGCCTCTCTTCCCATCATTTGCCTGGTCTTCTTAGAGTGTAACCAGCAAGTATGATGAGGGTGACAAAAAAGATGTAAACAATAACTTTATTTTGGCCTTAAGTCCCGAAAGTAATCCATTCACAGATCTAGGTCCAAGTGCAAATTAAATTATTGCGAAATAATCAAATGTCCGGTGTGTTGATGCTTCATGATGGCAGTGCACCATCTCCAGGATGCAGAGAGCTTGTCTTCCTCCTCTTTGATTGAACTCTTTTTCCACTGGGGCCGTTGTTCTCTTGGGTGCGAAGATCCGGAAACCATAGGCAGAGGAGGGGTGTTGATAACTGTTTCAGTTGGCGGGTTGAATTTAAGGTTAAGAGATCTGGAAAGGTGATCGAGGTCATTGTAATCCTTATAGATAATCTGGGACCCCTCGTGATTTATTATCAGGCTAAAGGGAAAGCCCCAAAGATATTTTATTCAATGCTCCTGCAGTGTGCTTGTAATATATTTGATCTCTTTACGTCTCTGGATCGTGTAGGGGCTGAGATCCTGATAAATTTTTAATGAATGACCTTCGTAAGAGATAGACTGCTGAGCTCTTGCTGCTTGCCAGATATTATCTTTTGCAGTAAAACGCAAAAATCGAATGATTACGTCCCTTGGGGGCAATGGAGGTTTGGGAGGAGGACGCAACGCTCTATGGGCTCTGTCGATGTCCTCACTCAATAAAGGCGGTGAATTTGGAGATAGGTGTTGAAATAATCTTTTAAGATAATCTTTTAACTGGTCCTGGGGAATAACTTCTGGAATGCCACTAATACGTAGGTTATTCCTGCGCCCATGATTATCAAGATCTTCAACTTTATCTTGTAGCGACTGAACCATAGAGTCTTGTATAGAAAGTTGTTGTGTGTTTGAACTAACAAGTTTCTTGACCCTCCTCCAAGTATTCAATCCTACCTCCCATCTCATTTAGATCCTTTTTTAAATCTCTTAGTTCCTCTTTTATAAAAGTTTTCAATGACTCTAGGTCTGATTTTGAGGGTAATGACGCCAGCTTAACTTGTATGGCCTGCAAAGGATCCTGTTGACTAATTGTTAACTCCATAGAACTGGGCACACCAGGCATTTCAGAAACCCTTAAAGCTGCAGCTGGTGTTTAATCTGTGTCATGAAAAAAGGAAGCAACTGATGGAGTCTGTTGCTGTGTTTTTGCAGACTTTTCTGGCTTCTGCCCCTTCTTTGGGGTCATTGTAGTGTCCTTTAATAATACAGTGGACAAGAGGGGGAATTATTAATGAGCCCTTTCTAGGGACAGGCGTTGCGTCCAGCCAATATGTGTAAGGGATATTTGGTATACTGCGTATCAAGGTCTGGGCTGACTGTGTATAATAAAATAAATGCCCCTTTATTTTCGATTCTAACTTGGTTATTTCCCCAGAAGGATCCGTTGTCTTAGGTCCCAAGCTATAATATTTGATCCAGCTCTACAGTTAGTATCAACGTGTCCCACAGTGGAGTCGTATACCTTGTTGATGCGGTGTCGTGCTCTCCCGGTTCAGCCACGTGGGTGATGAGGCAGTCTGCTATGGATATTGTGGGCAGACAGGATGAATCCCCTCACTGAAGCACCGAACCCGCGATCACGGCTGCAGGTTAACCTCCGGACCCCCGTGGTCTTTATTTTAACACGGGCACATCTGGAGTGCAGGGAGGATAGAGATCTCCAATAGTTAAGATGGCAGTGCTCCAGGAAAGCTCCTTTGTCACAGCTAGCTGTAGCTGCCGATGTGAGGCCGCCGGTCCGGTAATCAGAGCTGTTTGTCTTAGGACGTCCATCAGGTGTTTTTAAATGTTTAATAGGACTGTCTCCTGTTCATTATTTAAGGTTGAGAGTGTAGGTCGATACGGAGCTCTTTCAATGTGCAGTCATGTACCTGCACGGCTTGGCTCCGCCCCAGTGTTAGGTTTTTTTAAGGGTTTTTTGGATGGGTTTTTTTTTTTAGCTTAGGGTTTGGGCAATGTAAAAGAGCTAAATGCCCTTTTAAGCGCAATGCCCATCCAAATGCCCTTTTCAGGGAAATGGTTAGCTTAGGTTTATTTGGATAGGTTTTTATTTGGGGGGGTTGGTTGGTTGGGTGGTGGGTTTTACTATTGGGGTTTTTTTTTACAGGTAAAAGAGCTGATTTCTTTGGGGCAATGCCCCACAAAAGGCCCTTTTAAGGGCCATTAGAAGTTTAGTGTAGGCTAGGGGCCTTTTATATTTTGATAGGGCTATTAGATTAGGAGTAATTTGTTTTTATTTTTGATAATGTGTTTTTTTATTTTTTGTTATTTAGTGTTTATTTTTTTGTTAGTTAGAAAATTCTATTTTAATGATTTAATTTATTTTATTGTAATGTTAGTTTTTAGTGTAAGGCAGGTTAGGTTTAATTTTACAGGTAACTTTCGCCTAGATCACGAGTTTTGTCGGTAAGGCTGTGCGGTGCTAACGAGCCTTTTTTTCTTACCGCTTCCTTTAAACAACGCTGGTATTACGAGTTTTCTTTAAGCCGGCGTTAGCCTCAGAAAAGTGAGCGTTGAGCAAAATTTAGCTCCACATCGGACCTCGATACCAGCGTTGCTTACGGTAGCGGTAAGCTGGCAAAACGTGCTCGTGCACGATTTCCCCTTAGAAAACAATGGGGCTGAGCTGGGTGAAAAAAAACCTAACACCTGCAAAAAAGCAGCGTTCAGCTCCTAACGCAGCCCCATTGTTTCCTATGGGAAAATAAAAGTGTCTACACCTAACATGAACCCCGAGTCTAAACACCCCTAATCTTACACTTATTAACCCCTAATCTGCCGCCCCCGATATCGCCGACACCTGCATTATACTATTAACCCCTAATCTGCCGCTCCAGACTCCTCTGCCACCTACATTATACTAATGAACCCCTAATCTGCTACCCCTAACATCGCCAAACCCTACATTATATTTATTAACCCCTAATCTCCCCCCCCCAACATCGCCACAACTATATTAAATTTATTAACCCCTAATCTGCAGCCGCCAACGTCGCCGCCACTATAATAAAGTTATTAACCCCTAAACCTAAGTCTAACCCTAACCCTCCCCTAATTTAAATATAATTTAAATTAAACGAAATTAATTTAACATAATTAAATAAATTAATCATATTTAAAACTAAATACTTACCTATAAAATAAACCCTAAGCTAGCTACAATATAACTAATAGTTACATTGTAGCTAGCTTAGGATTTATATTTATTTTACAGGCAACTTTGTATTAATTTTAACTAGGTAAATAGTTATTAACTATTTAATAACTACCTAGCTAAAATAAGTACAAAATTACCTGTAAAATAAATCCTAACCTAAGTTACAATTACACCTAACACTATACTATCATTAAACTAATTACCTAAACTACCTACAATTAATTACAATTAAATTAAATAAACTAAATTACGAAAAAAAAACACACTAAATTACGGAAGAAAAAAAAAAAGAATTACAAGAATTTAAAACTAATTACACCTAATCTAATCCCCCTACTAAAATAAAAAGCCCCCCAAAATAATAAAATTTCCCTACCCTATACTAAATTACAAATAGCCCTTAAAAGGGCCTTTTGCGGGGCATTGCCCCAAAGTAATCAGCTCTTTTACCTGTAAAAAAAAGAATACAATACCCCCCCCCAACATTACAACCCACCACCCACACACCTCTACTCTAAAACCCACCCAATCCCCCTTAAAAAAAACTAACACTAACCTTCTGAAGATCACCCTACCTTGAGCCGTCTTCACCCAGCCAGGCACAAGTGGTCCTCCAGAGCAGTGGTCGCCAACCAGTGGTCCGTGGACCACTGGTGGTCCAGGAGAAGATGTTGGTGGTCCATGACACCATCAAGCAGGAATTAATCTTCTCTGATGGTGTCACCCTCATGTCAGGCTGGATATCAGTGAAAGCTGATGGAGGAGTTAAATTACAATCTTCCTACACACGTTGCGTAGTACTGCACAATTTAACTCCTCCTGCCTGGTGCGCTGCTCAGAGAGGTTGATATAGTATTGGCTTGAAATAGTGGAATTATAGTATATAAAAAAAGAAAATCTTAAAAAAAAAATTCTCTCTTATATTTCATTTATTTTCTTCCCTTTACCTGTCTCTTTGTAGTAGTTTTCTTCCTTCAGATGGACTAACATCGCTGTTTGTCTTCCTCCCCTCCATTTTCTTTTTTTTTATTAAATATTAATTATTTTTCATTCTAATAATTTTCCAGCACACAAAGCCATTCCACCTGAATTCCAGTAATTGCCATCTAGCAGATCAGCCATATCCCACCAGTATTATAGTAATTGCCAGTAACATCAGTCGTGGTTAGCTCACATCCTTATTGAGAGCTTTCTGATATAAACTTAATTTATGACTCCAATGTTTGTCTGGGGAGGTAACTTGGAAGCATTGTTGTCCTTTTAAACATAATTCTTTTCTTCCCACTTTCTGCTTATCTGTTTGCAGCTCAAAAGTTGACACTCACCCTTCATCTGTCATTCAGAAGTGTTCTCTCAGTTCTGTCATTCAGTTCATTAATTCCAAAAAAAATTCTTAAAAATGTGTAAATATATACATAATGTAAACTTATGTATGGTTAAATATACACACATTATACAGGTTTGTACCGAAGTCCGAAGTCTTCATCCGATCGGGGCAGAAGAGGTCCTCCAGCCAATCGGATTAACATCGCATTCTATTGGCTGTTCCAATCAGCCAATAGAATGCAAGGTCAATCCTATTGGCTGATTGGATCAGCCAATCGGATTGAACTTCAATCCGATTGGATGATTACATCAGCCAATAGGATTTTTCCTACCTTAATTCCGATTGGCTGATAAGATTCTATCAGCCAATTGGAATTCAAGGGATGCCATCTTTGATGACGTCATTTAAAGGAACCTTCATTCTTCATTAGGACTTTATTTGAAGAGGATGGTTCCGTGTCGGCTGGATTGAAGATGGACCCGCTCCGCTCCAGAAGGATGAAGATACAAGATGCCGTCTGGATGAAGCCTTCTGCCATCTGGAGGACCTCTTCTGCCCCGATCAGATGAAGACTTCGGAGCCTCTGGAGGACCACTTGTGCCTGGCTGGGTGAAGACGGCTCAAGGTAGGGTGATCTTCAGGGGGTTAGTGTTAGTTTTTTTTAAGGGAGGATTGGGTGGGTTTTAGAGTAGGGGTGTGTGGGTGGTGGGTTGTAATGTTGGGGGGTATTGTATTCTTTTCTTTACAGGTAAAAGAGCTGATTACTTTGGGGCAATGCTCCACAAAAGGCACTTTTAATGGTTATTTGTAATTTAGTATAGGATTATTTTGGGGGGCTTTTTTATTTTATTAGGGGGATTAGATTAGGTGTAATTAGTTTAAAATTCTTGTAATTCTTTTTTTTCTGTAATTTAGTGTTGTTTTTTTTCTCGTAATTTAGTTTATTTCATTTAATTGCAATTAATTGTAGGTAGTTTAGTGAATTAGTTTAATGATAGTGTAGTGTTAGGTGTAATTGTAACTTAAGTTAGGGTTTATTTTTTGTACTTATTTTATCTAGGTAGTTATTAAATAGTTAATAACTATTTAATAACTATTGTACCTAGTTAAAATAAATACAAAGTTGCATGTAAAATAAAAATAAATCCTAAGGCCTAGATTTAGAGTTTGGCGGTAGCCGTGAAAACCAGCGTTAGAGGCTCCTAACGCTGGTTTTAGGCTACCGCCGGTATTTGGAGTCAGTCAGGAAAGGGTCTAACGCTCACTTTTCAGCCGCGACTTTTCCATATCGCAGATCCCCTTACGTCAATTGCGTATCCTATCTTTTCAATGGGATATTTCTAACTCCGGTATTTAGAGTCGTGTCTGAAGTGAGCGTTAGAAATCTAACGACAAAACTCCAGCCGCAGAAAAAAGTCAGTAGTTAAGAGCTTTCTGGGCTAACGCCGGTTCATAAAGCTCTTAACTACTGTGCTCTAAAGTATACTAACAGCCATAAACTACCTATGTACCCCTAAACCGAGGTCCCCCCACATTGCCGCCACTCGATTAAATATTTTTAACTCCTAATCTGCCGACCGCCACCTACATTATACTTATGTACCCCTAATCTGCTGCCCCTAACACCGCCGACCCCTATATTATATTTATTAACCCCTAACCTGCCCCCCACAACGTCGCTGCCAGCTACCTACAATAATTAACCCCTAATCTGCCGACCGCCACCTACGTTATACTTATGTACTCCTAATCTGCTGCCCCTAACACCGCCGACCCCTATATTATATTTATTAACCCCTAATCTGCCGAGCGGACTGCACCGCTACTATAATAAAGTTATTAACCCCTAATCCGCCTCACTCCCGCCTCAATAACGCTATAATAAATAGTATTAACCCCTAATCTGCCCTCCCTACCATCGGCGACACCTAACTTCAATTAATAACCCCTAATCTGCCGACCGAATCTCGCCGCTACTGTAATAAATGGATTAAACCCTAAAGCTAAGTCTAACCCTAACCCTAACACCCCCCTAAGTTAAATATAATTTAAATCTAACGAAATAAATTAACTCTTATTAAATAAATTTTTCCTATTTAAAGCTAAATACTTACCCGTAAAATAAACCCTAATATAGCTACAATATAAATTATAATTATATTATAGCTATTTTAGGATTTATATTTATTTTACAGGTAACTTTGTATTTATTTTAACCAGGTACAATAGCTATTAAATAGTTAAGAACTATTTAATAGCTAAAATAGTTAAAATAATTACAAATTTACCTGTAAAATAAATCCTAACCTAAGTTACAATTAAACCTAACACTACACTATCAATAAATAAATTAAATAAAATACCTACGATTACCTACAATTAAACCTAACACTACACTATCAATAAATGAATTAAATACAATATCTACAAATAAATACAATTAAATAAACTAACTAAAGTAGAAAAAATAAAAAAGAACTAAGTTACAAAAAATAAAAAAATATTTACAAACATTAGAAAAAAATTACAACAATTTTAAACTAATTACACCTACTCTAAGCCCCCTAATAAAATAACAAAGCCCCCCAAAATAAAAAAATGCCCTACCCTATTCTAAATTACAAAAGTTCAAAGCTCTTTTACCTTACCAGCCCTGAACAGGGCCCTTTGCGGGGCATGCCCCAAGAAATTCAGCTCTTTTGCCTGTAAAAAAAACACATACAATACCCCCCCCCCAACATTACAACCCACCACCCACATACCCCTAATCTAACCCAAACCCCCCTTAAATAAATCTAACACTAAGCCCCTGAAGATCTTCCTACCTTTTCTTCACCTCACCGGGTATCACCGATCCGTCCTGGCTCCAAAATCTTCATCCAAGCCCAAGCGGGGGCTAGACATCCATCATCCGACGGCTGAAGAAGTCCAGAAGAGGGTCCAAAGTCTTCATCCTATCCGGGAAGAAGAGTAGATCCGGACCGGCAACCATCTTCTTCCAAGCGGCATCTTCTGTCTTCATCCGATGAGGACCGGCTCCATCGTGAAGACCTCCAGCGCGGACCCATCTTCTTCCGACAACGTCCAACTGAAGAATGACGGTTCCTTTAAGGGACGTCATCCAAGATGGCGTCCCTTGAATTCCGATTGGCTTATAGGATTCTATCAGCCAATCGGAATTAAGGTAGGAAAATTCTGATTGGCTGATGGAATCAGCCAATCAGAATCAAGTTCAATCCGATTGGCTGATCCGATCAGCCAATCAGATTGAGCTCGCATTCTATTGGCTGATCGGAACAGCCAATAGAATGCGAGCTCAATCTAATTGGGTAGTACTTTAGTTAAGAGCTTTATGTTCCGGCGTTAGCCCATAAAACTCTTAACTACTGACTTTTAAATGCGGTAGGAGTCTGGACAGGAGAGGGTCTACCGCTCACTTCTTCCAAGAGTCGTAATACCAGCATTAGGCAAATCCCATTAAAAAGATAGGATACGCAATTGACGTAAGGAAATTTGCGGTAGCCTCGAGTCGCGGAAGAAAAGTGAGCGGTACACCTGTACCTGCTTGACTCGTAATACCAGCGGGTGTTAAAAAGCAGCGTTGGGACCTCTCAATGCTGCATTTTAAGGCTAACGCCAAACTCGTGATCTAGCCGATAGTATTTATTTTAACTAGGTAGTTATTAAATAGTTAATAACTATTTACTAACTAGTCTACCTAGTTAAAATAAATACAAATTTAGCTGTGAAATAAAAATAAAACCTAAGCTAGCTACAATGTAACTATTAGTTATATTGTAGCTAGCTTAGGGTTTATTTTATAGGGAAGTATTTAGTTTTAAATAGGAATAATTTAGTTAATGATAGTAATTTTATTTAGACATTTAAATTATATTTAAGTTAGGGGGTGTTAGGGTTAGACTTAAATTTAGGGGTTAATACATTTAATACAGTGGCGGCGACGTTGGGGGCAGCAGATTAGGGGGTTCATAAATGTAGGTAGGTGGCGGCGATGTTAGGGACGGCAGATTAGAGGTTAATATTATTTAACTAATGTTTGCGAGGCGGGAGTGTGGTGGTTTAGGGGTTAATATGTTTATTATAGTGGCGGAGATGTTGGGGCGGCAGATTAGGTGTTAATAAGTGTAGGTAGGTTGCGGTGATATTGGGGACGGCAGATTAGGGGTTAATAAATAGTATGTAGGTGTCGGCGATGTTGGGGGCAGCAGATTAGGGGTTCATAAATATAATGTATGTGGCAGCGGTCTCCAGAGCGGCATATTAGGGGTTACATTTTTTATTATATAGTGTTTGCGATGCAGGAGGGGCCTCAGTTTAGGGGTTAATAGGTAGTTTATGGGTGTTAGTGTACTTTTTATCACTTTAGTTATGAGTTTTATGTTACGGCGTTGTACCATAAAACTCATAACTACTGACTTTTAAATGCGTTAGGACTCTTGACAGGGTAGGGTGTACCGCTCACTTTTTGGCCTCCCAGGACAGACTCGTAATATCAGCGCTATGGAAGTCCCATAGAAAAAAAGACTTTACGAAGTTTATGTAAGTCGTTTTGCGGTAAGGCCAGAGAAGTGTGCGGGACACCTAAACCTTCAAGACTCGTAATACCAGCGGGCGTAAAAAAGCAGCGTTAGGACCTCTTAGCGCTGCATTTTTACCCTAACACACAACTCGTAATCTAGCCGCAAGTTTTTATTTTACAGGTAAGTATGTATTTAGTTTTAAATTGAAATTATTTAGGTAATAACTGTAAGGATTATTTAGCTTAATTTTAATAATATTTAAATTAGGGGGTGTTAGATTTAGGTTTAGGGTTACATTATGGTTAGGTTTAGGGGTTAATATATTTATTTAGTGTTAGTGATGTTTGAGGCCAGAGATTTAGGGGTTAATAACTTTAGTATAGTGGTGGCAACATTGGGGGCGGCAGATTAGGGGTTAATAACTGTACTGTAGGTGGCGGCAATATCGGGAGCAGGAGATTAGGGGTTAATAACATTATGTAGGTTGCAGAGATGTCGGGCGGCAGATTTGGGGTGTTTAGACATGCTTTTTATGTTAGGGTGTTAGGTTTAAACATAACTTTTTCTTTCCCCATAGACATCAATGGGGCTGCATTACGGAGCTTTTGTTTCGGCGATCGCAGGTGTTAGGCTTCTTTTTTGCTGGCTCTCCCCATTGATGTCTATGGAGAAATCATGCACGAGCATGTCAAAGCAGCGCTTGATTTCGGTGCGGTATGGAGCTCAACGCAACAATATCGCCCGCTCAAGCCTGCTTTTTCAAAACCTGTAATAGCAGCGCTATATGGAGGTAAAATAACACCACTTTTGTGACGGTCGTTAATTTCCCTATAGCGCTGAAAACTCGTAATCTAGCTGTTTGTTTTTTAACTGAAAGTTGCATAATTAAACATTTTAAAGAGGATTTTATTTTTGAGTATAATGCCCATTTAAAGGGGTCAGTGATTAGCAACTAGTCACATATACTGCCCCTGATTGGCAGAACAGCCAAGTTCAGCTCCACTCTAGTAGTGCATTGTAAGCCCATAGCTTACTGTAACGAGACAATAAACCCTCCACTCTCTGAGTAAGTGCTGTGTTTAATATGCTGGTGCACAGTGCATACTTAAATACACGTTTGACACAGCTATAGCTTTTATTAGAAGGATTTTTGTTAATACACGTTTATTAGAAAAATGCTACTATTCAAAACTGAAATGCAACCATGTGGATTCCAATTTTGGCTGGAATATCCATTTAAGTCTGAGGACACATATCCATGCATGAGAGTTGAGTTATGTATAAATCAGATGCTTGCAGTAGCCTGTAAGGTTATTTTGTTAAATAGCACTAGTGCAGGCTATTGTTATACACACCTGACAGCTTGGTAGGTAACAGGAACAAACAGAAGATTAAAAGTCTGCGTAACTGCAGAATAAATTACCTATGCTGACAAGGCTTGAGGCTGTTTACCAATGCCTGAACTGTTGGCTGACTCTTTGTCCCCCACTAGTTGTTAGAGACAAGTATAAACCTGCCTTGCCGCTTTATTTTCTACTTTCCCTCTGTTTGTGTTTTGTTTTTCAGAATATGAGCCTGCAGGCAGGTCTTGCTCACCTCAAGAATTTATTTCTTTAGTACCAGTTGCAGAGAATTAAACCTATATGAGGAAGGAGAGCTAGATATTTCATGCAATGCACTGACTGAGGCAGCCAATATGTGCAGGTTGGATGTAGCATGCATAGCACACAAAGTAATGAGATGATTTAGTTTCTTCCATTTGGAAATGAACAGAGGTTGCTTGCTTGATCAAATAGGTATGTAGATGTGCATAAAAGACCAATATCTTTTTTATTTATATTTAAACTTTCTGGAAATTCATGATTGTCAACAATTTTTTTTTCATTTCCATTAATAAAATGCAATATGAAATAAATGAATTGAACTTTTATGTCTACTAAAATGTAAATATAACCAGTATAGAGATTGTATTTATTTGTGTGTTTATTAAGTAGTTATTTTTCCTTGCCTGACTAGTTAAACATATTAGATCACTAGTATGAATGCTATGATTTTTTAATTGTATACAGAACATCTGCACATTCTTGCATTCTAATAAAAATATTTCAGTTCACTATTACCAAGAATTATAACGCAGATACATAGTATAGTTGTAAAAAAACAAGGATTGTAAAAAAAAGTTGTTCTTACAAACAAAATACTTGTCAAAAATTTACATAGTTACATTTAACAAGTCGGTCTGTGGGTTTTTCATCTAAAGTGTAGTTTCCAATATTTTGAAATCAGAGGTAGTGTTGGATTTCTTTTTTTTTACTCACATTGTGGCAAACAGATTTTGGAAATCACTTGCATAGTGGCAAGAGGATTGTAGAAATTCTATTACTTTACAAAAAATAATATTTCTGTATGAATAAAATTCAAATGTCAAAATCTTTAACAAGGTAAATGCCACAAACTTACACATACGCATAGGCTGAGAGGTATATAATATACATTGTACACATACGCATAGGCTGAGAGGCATATAATATACATTGTACACATACGCATAGGCTGAGAGGCATATAATATACATTGTACACATACGCATAGGCTGAGAGGTATATAATATACATTGTACACATACGCATAGGCTGAGAGGTATATAATATACATTGTACACATACGCATAGGCTGAGAGGTATATAATATACATTGTACACATACGCATAGGCTGAGAGGTATATAATATACATTGTACACATACGCATAGGCTGAGAGGTATATAATATACATTGTACACATACGCATAGGCTGAGAGGTATATAATATACATTGTACACATACGCATAGGCTGAGAGGTATATAATATACATTGTACACATACGCATAGGCTGAGAGGTATATAATATACATTGTACACATACGCATAGGCTGAGAGGTATATAATATACATTGTACACATACGCATAGGCTGAGAGGTATATAATATACATTGTACACATACGCATAGGCTGAGAGGTATATAATATACATTGTACACATACGCATAGGCTGAGAGGTATATAATATACATTTTACGCATAGGCTGAGAGGTATATAATATACATTGTACACATATGCATAGGCTGAGAGGTATATAATATACATTGTACACATACGCATAGGCTGAGAGGTATATAATATACATTGTACACATACGCATAGGCTGAGAGGTATATAATATACATTTTACACATACGCATAGGCTGAGAGGTATATAATATACATTGTACACATACGCATAGGCTGAGAGGTATATAATATACATTGTACACATACGCATAGGCTGAGAGGTATATAATATACATTTTACACATACGCAAAGGCTGAGAGGTATATAATATACATTGTACACATACGCATAGGTTGAGAGGTATATAATATACATTGTACACATACGCATAGGCTGAGAGGTATATAATATACATTTTACACATACGCATAGGCTGAGAGGTATATAATATACATTGTACACATACGCATATGCTGAGAGGTATATAATATACATTGTACACATACGAATAGGCTGAGAGGTATATAATATACATTGTACACATACGCAAAGGCTGAGAGGTATATAATATAAATTTTACACATACGCATAGGCTGAGAGGTATATAATATACATTGTACACATTATAGAGGTATATAATATACATTTTACACATACGCATAGGCTGAGATGTATATAATATACATTTTACACATACGCATAGGCTGAGAGGTATATAATATACATTGTACACATACGCATAGGCTGAGAGGTATATAATATACATTGTACACATACGCATAGGCTGAGAGGTATATAATATACATTGTACACATACGCATAAGCTGAGAGGTATATAATATACATTTTACACATACGCATAGGCTGAGAGGTATATAATATACATTTTACACATACGCAAAGGCTGAGAGGTATATAATATACATTTTACACATACGCATAGGCTGAGAGGTATATAATATACATTGTACACATACGCATAGGCTGAGAGGTATATAATATACATTTTACACATACGCATAGGCTGAGAGATATATAATATACATTATACACATTATAGAGGTATATAATATACATTTTACACATATGCATAGGCTGAGATGTATATAATATACATTTTACATATACGCATAGGCTGAGAGGTATATAATATACATTTTACACATACGCATAGGCTGAGAGGTATATAATATACATTTTACACATACGCATAGGCTGAGAGGTATATAATATATATTTTACACATACGCATAGGCTGAGAGGTATATAATATAAATTTTACACAGCAAACTGAGACAGTCACTGATAAGGAAACATTTCTGTAGTTGAATGAGAAAAAGTAGCTTGAAGAGGGAAAGGCACAGCCGGGTAAACATGAATGATGGCTGCGTTATGGCCTCTGGTCCATAGGATGGATAACCCTATTCCAGAGGGTTACGAGACGTTTTTGTTCCCACTATGATCTATAATAAAATAACATTGTTTAATTATTTGTAATAAGAAAACTTTGCAATATACTCTCATGATTTTTTAACCTGTAATTTAAAGGGACTCCAGAATTGTTATTGTTTAAAAAAAAGATAATTCCTTTATTACCCATTCCCCAACACAGTTATATTAATATACTTTTTACCTCTGTGATTACCTTGTATCTAGGAACCTTCTTCCAGCTCGCTGATCACATGACAGTGACTGTTTATTATCTATTGTCTTAAATTTAGCATTGTTTTGTGCTAAATCTTAAATAACCCCCTGTGCCTGAACACAGTGTTATCCATATGGCCCACGTGTACTTTCTGTCTCTTTGTTTGAAAAGCAATTTAAAAAGCATGTGATAAGAGGCAGCACTTAAGGGCTTAGAAATTAGCATATGAGTCTGTCTAGGTTTAGTTTCAATTAAGAATACCAAGAGAAAAAAAAAGCAAATTTGATGATAAAAGTAAATTGCAAAGTTGATTCAAATTACAAGTCCTATCTGAATAATGAAAGTTTAATTTTCACTAGACCGTCCCTTTAAGGAGCTTTAGCACTGATTCAACTTAGTTACTATTGCAAATAATGATTTTCCTATCATGATTGTTGATGCAAAACTGATAATCCACCTTTTAAAAGCCAGTGACACCATAGAAGCTTAGGGAGGAAAGGAAAAGCTCACCTAAATTGCCTAAAAGTATTATCCCATGTCTGCCTGGGAGAAAAGTCAAACAAGCACAATTTTTAAAAGTATTTTACAGCAAAGGCTGCAAAATAAAAAAATGAATGTGTATTGCAATAATTAAACATTTTATGCATTGTTAAAAAAGTCACTTTACTGGTCCTTTAAGATAATTTTAACCAATACCTCTTTTAGCAGAAGAAAGATGCTCTTGCACTACTGCATTTTTTTTATTTTTTTAAACCATAGCATATTTCACTATAATAACTGACATCTGTATTACAAATGTGTGACTCTAGCACTGGCTATCCTGGCTCTTTATTATACCTTCTGGCAGTTTCCCAATTGGTATAGACTGAATGAAAATAAATATGTTCACAAACAGGCTATTTGTACAAATGACTTTGTGGTTAGTATAAAGTACATAAAAACATATATTCCCCATATGCAGAACAAATATAAACAATATTTACAATGCATGCATAAGTTTCAGAGATACATTGGTCCAGTCACTATTTTTTGCTGTCCATAAGGACATTAAACATCATTATGTTTGAAACTCACTTATGTCTGGAAATGCAACACATATGCATAATTAAAGACTTCTAGCTAAAAAATGGGGGAAATGGAATCACTTAAAAGGGACATCCTGGCCTTTAAATGGACATGAAACATTTTCGTTCATGATTCAGATAGAGCATACAATTTTAAACAATGTTTCAATTTACTTCTGCCATCTAATTGCTTTGTCATCTTGGTATCCTTTGTTAAAAAACCATACCCAGGTAGGCTCAGGAACTAGAAAGATAAAATTAGATAGGGGGTGCCCTTGAACCAAAGAATCAGTATTTCAGGTCACAATATTGGATAATATAGAACAGTTATATAGTATACTGTGGTATGATATATCTGATACAGAGTAATATATAAATATATATATATATATATATATATATATATATATACACTTTACAAATTTAGCTCTATGGTTATACAGTGGTTATATGGGAAATTGTGATACAAAAGTATCTTGAACACATAAACCAAAAATAGCTATAAAAGAACAATATATAAACAATATAGATAAACACAAGATGTAAGTCCCATTGACGGGATAAGAATATATTATATCAATGACTCCTGTGAAGTAGTGGGATGACTAGGTCCAGGCAGCTGTCTGTGGTGGAAACCAAGGCCAGGATCCAAAAATCAGCGGTCTGTGGAAGATATAATTGAACAGAAGCGCCATATGGCCTAGCACTGTATGTACTCTTGTGAGATGGTATAAAAAGATGTTTTACACTCATATTTGGTGAAGCACCCCTGTGGTGCAAATGAAGCAAGCTGGGATCAAACAGTCACCCAGCAGACTGACCTCCGGGGACTGTTTGATCCCAGCTTGCTTCATTTGCACCACAGGGGTGCTCCACCAAATGTGAGTGTAAAACATCTTTGTATACCATCTCACAAGAGTACATACAGTGCTAGGCCATATGGCGCTTCTGTTCCATTATATCTTCAAGAACTAGAAGACAGCTGTTGATTGGTGGCTGCACATATATACTTCTTATCATTAACTTACTAAAGTGCTCAGCTAGCTCCCAGTAGTGCATTGCTGCTCCTTCAATAAAGGATACCAACAAAATGAAGCAAAATTGAAAATAGAAGTAAAATGGAAAGTTGTTTAAAATGTTATTCTTTATCTGAATCATGAAAGAAAATCTTTGGGTTTCATGTCCAGTTAATATTTTTCTTCATGGAAAATGTATTAAAATGCGTTCAGCTGACATATTTATAATTGACGTCTATCTTAAATTGACCTAACATATCTTAAAACCTACAAATTTACTGCTTGTGTTTTGATTGGTGAGGAGCTGAACACTCATTATAAAGGGTTAGAAGCATTTGAAAAATCAGGCTTACAATCAAAGTGCCAATTGAATTTGATAGTTGAAAAATGATGGCTGCAAAATCTGAAATACAACACCAGGGAAAAAAACATTGTTTTGAATAGGGTCCATAGCTTCATAAATCTGAAAGCTTGATTACCAGTGTAATTTCATGAGTTTATACAGGCAGATTGCTAGTTGAGTTGTTGATAAATGGAGACATTATATACATTTTTTTGCGTTAGCAATTGACAATATAGTTTCCCCATAGCACAAAAATGTAACTCAGCATTTCTCAACTCAGTGTTCAATTCAGTGTTGAATGTTAATGGTTAAAAATTAGACTCTTTAAAGGGACAGTATACTGTTAAATAGTTTTTCCCTTAATGTATTTCCAATGACTTGGTATATCAGCTGCCGAGTATAGAATGTATGCAAAATTGCTTTTTCAGGTTTATCTGTGTATATTAAATTGATGGTTTTGTGCACAGCCTATTGAAATGGGTTGGGCTTGAAGGTAAAATTATATTTTATTATGTTATCACTTTGTGTACATACACATGCTTCCTTATCTTAGCAAAGCTCAATACTTAGAGAGAACAATGGCAAATTAGTTATCTCTTCTACACCCCACCAGGAGTGTAATTTCTTCTGCTAGCTGTGTTTACATAGCCTGTCAATGGCCTGGACTGAAAGGGATATTAAACACAATTTTTTATTTTGTGATTCAGATAAACCATCTAATTTTTTTTTTTTAAATTCTTTATTTACAGCTGACAATGCATTACATAATATACAAAACAGATTTTTTTTTTTTCTCTGTATGGGGTACAGGAGAGAAAAAAATACTTCCTATACCTTAAAAAATAATAAAGAAAAAAAGAACAAGCAAGAAGTTAAATATATACTTTTCCCCATTGTTAACTTTAGCCAGAATACATTGTTAGGATTTTATATTTTATTGAGAGGGAGGAGGAAAGGGAAGGGGAAAAAAGGAAAAGAAGAAGGGGAGAAAGAGAAGAGAAAGAAAAAGAGAAGAGAAAGAAAGATAATAATCAGTTTACCATATGCCAAGCAAAACCAGATCAGGGTTTCGAAATGGATATATTAAAAATTCAATTTCGTTAGGAGGAAGTATTTTTATAAATTCTGACTACTTGAGGAAGAATCTAATAATATCCTGATCATTATTTATATTAGTATCAATTTGCTCAAGAGTACATTGTTTCTTTAGGTAGTTTTTAATTTCCATTATACTAGGAACTGTTCGCATTTTCCATTTTTTGAAAATAAGATATCTGGCTGCCAGTATAGCCATATTAATAATTTTAGTGTTATCTTAGTTATTCTCCGAGTTAAAATAAAAAAAAAAAACTATGTTCACTGATGTCAGGACCAAGGAGGAATTATTCAGCATTTTGTGAAGCCAAAATTGGATTTTAAGCCAGAAGATTCTAATTTTTGGACAATCCCATATCATGTGCAGAAGGTTTGCCGAAGGAAAAGAGCATTTAGGGCATATATTGAAATTGATATTTCCGTATTTAATATAGTATACCATATATAATAATTTCAAATGAGATTCCCTCCAAGTAGAAGAGAGAGTTACTCACCGAGCTTCTTGGATTGAAAGATGTGGTAACTTAGAATCTAACTCTTGCATTAATAGTGTGGCCCATTTAATACAAATTTTATCCAAGTTTATTGTACCCATATCTGAGACCAGGGCATTGTAGAAAGGGGAAATTGACATATAGCCATTTTTAGCCAATACAAGCCAGTTTTCAATAATTCCTAGTGACCAATTCCAGCCATAATCCGTTGTAAATTTTTGGGCATAATGTCTCACTTGCAGGTATGCGAAAAAATTTCTATGTGGAAGATTAAATTTATGTCTAAGAGAATCAAAAGTTTTAACAAAGCATTTTTCTGTATCTAACATCTGGTATACATTGGAAAGCCCCTTATATTTCCATTTTAAAAAAATTGTTGAGTTTATTCCAGTTTGAAATTGAGGGTTTCCCAGGAATGGAATAGACACGATGCTCTATAACTAACCAACTACATAACTTTTTCCATGCTAAGATTGGATTATATATGGATCTCAATTTCTTTATTCTATATGGAATGGAACTAGGATTGGAATGAATGAGGGACGCGAGAGAAAGAGGGCTCATTATATTTTTTTCGAGATTATTATTCGTAACATAGTCTTTTAAGGATAACCAATCAATTATTATATGAGCCAGAAAGACGTAATTGTAAGCCCTGAGATTAGGTAGAGCCAGACCACAATATCTTATGGGGTAAGAGAGTTTTAAAAATGAAATTCTGGGCCTCCTGTTTTGCCATATAAACGATCGCAGAAAGGAATTACAAAGCAATAGATCTTTCTTGGTCAAGAACAGAGGTATATTCTGAAGTATATATAGTAATTTGGGAAGAAGGATCATCTTATATGCTGCTATACGTCCAGATAATGGAAGAGGTAGATTATGCCAGTTTTTAAGAGTATTTTTTATTTTATTTATGATTGGGGTAATGTTCAGTGAATACCAGGTATCAGGATTGGGGGATACCATTATTCCTAAATATCTGAATGAGCCCTGGACTATAGAAAAAGGTATTTTTGTATAAGAGTCCCTCACCTGCTTAATCCAAAGAGGTTCCGACTTTGTAATATTAACCTTGTATCCAGAAAAGGATCCAAACTGTTGTAGAATTTGAAGAAGTCTAGGTATATTCGTATTTGTATTGGTCATGTATATCAGGATGTCATCTGCATATAGCACAATCTTTAGCTCATGTGCACCTATCTTTATTCCCTCAAGTTGCTGTCTAATTGTTATAGCAAGTGGTTCAATAGCAATGTTGAAAAGAAGCAGGGAGAGAGGGCACCCTTGCCTAGTTCCTTTGCATAGTCTTATATCATGGGAAAGAAACCCATTAACTACCAACCTTGTAGAAGCATTTTGACATAGGTTTGCAACAAATGTAATAAACTTTCCTTTCAGGCCAAATTGTTCTAAAGTAAATAGTAGATGATCATGATAGACCGAGTCGAAGGCCTTCTCGGCATCTATGGCTAAAATTGCCATGTCCGAGTTAGGCCCCTTCTCTATGTGCTCTGAGCCCTCATTTGCCCCAAGATAGTCTATGGCAAGAAAAAGTTCTCTTATTTTAGCAAAAGAATTTCTATTCTTCATGAATCCAACTTGGTCTGAGTTAATAATAGAGGGTAAGGAAGATTGCAGCCGTTGAGCTAAAATAGAGGTTAAGAATTTGTAATCTGAGTTCATGAGGGCAATAGGCCTGTAAGATTCCTTCATGGCCGGGTCTTTCCCTTTTTTTAATAACAACGTCATAAAAGATGCTAGGAAATTAACTGTGGGCTCATTGCCTTGTATATATATATATATATATATGTGATTAAATAGAGCAGTTAGATGAGGTGTTATGCTAGTAGGTATTATTTTGTAAAATTCGTTAGGGAGTGTATCTGGACCAGATGTTTTATTATAAGGTGACTTCTGAATTGTATTGGCTACTTCCAACTCAGTTATGGGAGAGTACAACTCTTCAAGTGCAGCAGAAGATAATGTGGGGAATGAGAATTTACTCCAGAAGTCTTCTTGTTCCGCGGTATTAAAAGTTCCAGTAGAGTATATGTCAGTGTAGTATTTGGAGAAAAAAGCATCTAATTTTAAGCAACTTTCTAATTTACTTCTATTATCAATTTTTCTTTCATGCAGAAAGTGCCTTTATTATTTTCAACCATTCGCTGTTCTTAGCTGCTACAGCAGCCCATGGCCAAAAAATATTTTGCTAAGAGGTGATATTTTCACCTCTTAGCAAGTAGCCGTGGGGTAAATTCGGCTCCCGTGGGTGCCAAACTAGATTTACTGCACTGCTATTGGCTACAATGGCTAAGAGGTTAAAATGTCACCTCTTAGCAAAAACTGTTTTTCCCGTGGGCTGTCGTAGTGGCGAACGGTTGAAACGAATAAAGGCACTTTCTGCATGAAGTATCTTATACTTCATGAATGAAAGTGCCCTTTATTTGTTTCAACAGTCAACCCTAGTGTTTCAAAAATGATATGGTTGACTTGCACTTTAATTTCTCTCTTTGTCCTTAGCGAGTGGCCTCTACATAGGAGGAATCAGGAACACTTAGTAATTCTAAATGGCTGAATCAAAAAAATTACATGACATCATATAAGAGCTGTTAGTGGGTTTTGAGAAAGAAACGGACATAAAGATTGTCCAGTAGTCTAACATACCAGACATATGTTTAATCAGATATATTTATAAACACACATGACTTCATTGAATTTGCGGTTCAGTTTAAGTGTTTTTAACATTTTTGTGTCTTAATTCTGTTTAATAAAGTGAGACTTTGAATTTTTATATTCTATTCACCGTGTTCATATGCATTTATATGTACACACATTTATACTACAATTTTAATTAAGGGGCCAGCACTCTTGTTCTTGCTGCTTGCTTTCGCAACTCATATTTTAGTGAGTCTTCGTAGTGCTACCACTCCTCTACAAGTGCATAAAGTGATTTAAAAAATGATTGCACCTGTAGTATAATTATTGTAAATTGGCTCTTCCTTGTTAAAATTTTTGTTATAGACAAAATAGTTTTAATGTTACCTGCAATTTTATGATATATCTCACATGTTGAATTAAAGGTAGTTATGTTTTTTGGTGTAAAAAACTAAATATTATGGAAATTTCCATGAAGGGAAAGAAAGAGTTGTATTACTGAGTTTTTAGCTATTTGAAGATTTAGCAATTAACTTATACATGATGTTCTTTAATTAAATTAAAAAGTGTATCAGCTTCCAGGCATCAACATATATTTTTGTTGCATAAAGCACAATGTGTATTCTGGCATTGCATTTCCATCTCGCCTCAGTGCTGTACATTTCAGAAACACACTAGCAATTCCACTTAGCTCAGCAGTAAGTGTTAATTATGTCACCATTTCTACTTTTTGTGTTTATGGCTCAAAATGTGAGGAAATCACTAAAAACATATCCATTAGCTCTTAAAGGGACATAATACTCATATGCTAAATCACTTGAAACTGATGCAGTATAACTGTAAAAATCTGACAGGAAAATATCACCTGAGCATCTCTATGTAAAAAAGGAAGATATTTTACCTCACAATTTCCTCAGCTCAGCAGAGTAAGTTCTGTGTAAAAAGTTATACTCAGCTGCTCCCAGCTGCAGGTAAACAAATTTAAAAAAATGAAGAAATGAACAGCAGCCAATCAGCATCAGCAGTGCTGAGGTCATGAACTCTTACTGTGATCTCATGATATTTCACTTAACTCTCATGAGATTTCATAGTAAGCTTCCTTTACCTGATTGGTGAAATAATATGAGAGTGCACGATGCTAGTCCCTTCAGATGTCCCAGGACAAACACACTAAATTGCTGCTTAGAAAGCCTTTACAATGGGAGGTGGCTACTGAGGAACTTTTGAGGTAAAATATCTCTTTTTTACATAGAGATGTTCAGGTGATATTTTCTAATCAGCTTTTTACAGCTATGCTGCATCACTTTCAAGTGTTTAAACATTTAGGTATTATGGCCCTTTAAGTTAAAATATTCTAAACTCTAGCAATGAATATAAATTGCTGGAGCCTGCTGTTTATGTTAAAAGCAGTAATGTTAAAGGCTACTTTATGTTTACTACGTACATTCTTAATTTTTTTTGCATCCTTTATGTTTGACTAGTTTTGCACTGCATGGGAATATCATATTTTCTTCCTTTTATGTCTGCCTTGCTTCATTCCTGTTTAATATCCCATGTGTTTGTTTTAGATCTCATTAGCCTCACGGTGCTTACGCTTTTTCAGATCTCTCTTTTATTGCTTCACCATATTTGCGAGACTAAAATGAGGACTATAAAAATGGTCATTTGCCCTGAATGATTTTCTCTGTATGAAGATAAAGTAGATAACAGCCCATGTCTGTTATCGAAATAGTCTCAATAAACTTTATTTAAAAAGTCTAATGACTATACACAGATTATCACATTCATTATCATTATCATTGTCTGGGTGATTCACATTGTAATTCTTTTCAATGCTGCTGCATGAGGCATAGTTTGATCATTGGATACCCTTGTCACAAATAGTTCTTTTGCATGGAATTAAATGACATTTTAATTAGCACCACATAAATTGCATGCTACTAACTTGAATACTGTGGTATATTTTCACTCTGATTTGCTGCTGTTTCCTTATAAACATATAAATAAATCAAAATAGTCTTTGTTTTATTAAAGTCATGTGAGGACTTAAACAATATGTGGAATTTGACGTTAGGTAGCAGATAAATCTCTATACTATTTGTTTTATTTCTGTGGCATTTGGGCCTGCTAAATTATTGCTTGTGAAATTATATGCAAAGCAGAAGACATTCAAATTTTGTGAAGCCTTCCATATTAGAGGTGGAATAACATAAAGGTTACATTCAATGATGGGTCCAATAAACTCGAGCAGCTTTGACAGAGTGATCAGTACGTGCCACTCACTTGCAGGCAGGAGGGTGTTGCCTTCATAACTGACAACGTACAGTTTATAGTGAGCTCAATTAACTATATAAAAAACTGTCAGTCCTACTGCAACACATAAGGAGCAGATCTACAATCAGGGGCATCTGGTTGTAGGAACAATTTGGAAATATATTTATCACAGAAAAGGGCTCTGTTTGACATATAAATATAGACAAAACTTTTTCTTTTTTTTTAAAGGGACAGTAAACACCTTGAAATTGTAATATAAACAGTTTAGTTAAATAGTGAAACAACCTCTCAAGGCTACTCTGTTACATATATCTCCCTAATTGGATTTAAAGGAACAGTAAACATGACATTTCCGTTATGTTGTTATAGGATAACACATTTGCAAAGTCTTAATGTTTTTGAAACAAATTACCATCCTTTTTAATGCAATCATTTTTTTAATAGCCAAACTCCACCTACCATTTGCCTTATTTAGAGGAGCCAATCAGGGCTTTAGTCCACAGCAAACAAGGCTAGTCACTGTGATAATGTTAGAATAAAGTAGATTGTTTTGCAGTTGTTATATGATAAAGCAAATTAGGGACATATATGTAGCAGAGTTTGCCTTGTGAAGTCAGCAGGTGTTTTTTAAGTTATGGTAAAAATTGCTCAATTTTCAAAGCTATATTACCTGAAAAGGAGGCAAAATAAATAATGATAATATGTATTGCAAAGTTGTTTCAATACACATAACTAAACATTTTATATAAAAATCTCAAGGTGTTTACTATAACATTAACAGATAAGAACTGCAGAGCAATTGTCTTGTCAGCTGAAGACTCAAGTCCATATTGACTCCTCCAAATGAGGCAAGTAGTGAGTTGAATTTGGCTATTGAAAAACAATTGCAAAAACCAAAACTTACATTTGTTTTAAAAATTGTTAGACTTGGCTGATATGTTATTCTATAACAAGACAACAGAATTGACTGGTAATTACAAGGTGTTTAGTGTCCCTTTAATAACAAAATGTCAGCATAAAATAGGCTGTTGTGGCAGCAGCTTAGTGGACTCATACTCATTGAGTTCCTGCTGGTCAGAGGAAACCAGGGCAGGTGCCTACTCTTCCATGTGATGGCATATTTAGTTCTTTTGTGGCCTATGCACAGTGACATTTGCTGCTCTCCTGAACTCCCAACCCCTACAATTTTATCTCATATTTGCCTTATATGTTTCTCACCACTGGAGGCCGGGGGATGTATAAAAAGGCCAGGCTCTTCCCCTAGACAACCAGAGATAAACTGATTTGTAATACAATGAAAAAAGAAAACATTTGGAGAACATAGGAGGGAAAAGGCTCAGTGACTTATCTTGTCTATCATTTTGTTAGTGGGGGTTCCTGCTATTAATATACATAGCTGTGTTATGTGCCCCAATACATGATATCTCACACAACAAACAAGAATTGCTAGATCTGAATGTAATTACAGCCAAGACACTTAGGAAACACAATTGCATAGTGGGTTTTTATAAATGTTCAACATTTGCATTTTATTAGGGTAAAGTATTCTTGCTAAATAGAATAATGAGAACCACCACAGAACCCTCAGAGATGTGGCAAATGGGTTGGTAATGTGTGTTCCTGGGTATTTTAGGGTTGTGGCAAAGTGTTTCACCTAAATCTCATTTAAGCATGCAGATTCTTATAGATTCTATTGCTCTTGTGAAATTATCTAGATTCTAAGGGCTCAATGATTTTAAGCTCTCTGGGCTGGCGAGATTACTAAAGAATGCTCGCCAGTCCTATTTCCCTGGTAGAATGATCTAAAGCTATTTTTTACTCTTAAAACAGGGTGTCTCGCTAAGGGGCGTATACTGCATTTTCATATGAAATGTGCACAACAAAATTCGTATTTTAAACATGATACAAAACAAATATTTGAAACATTCACACAAAAATAAGCAGGAAAAAAAATGTATTGTTAAGGTGCATCAAAAACCGTAACAAAATTATTCACCAAAAATCGTATGTTAAAAAAAAGTTAAAATTGTATGTAATTTACACAGGAATAAATCAAATTAAATATGGACAGCATAAATCGTAATTGTAGTACACTGGCTGTGCGAAAATCACACAGAAATTTGAACTTATAAATACAAAATGCAAAGCGTAATTGTTGTTTTATTTCGTAAAATGGGCATAACATGGGCATTCCATGGGCGTATATGAAAATGTCTCTCTAATCCCAGCGTAATTCTATAAAGATTTTTGCACTGCAGATATCACAGTTTTTTCTCACCAACTAAAAGGTGGTGAGCTTTTCTCAAAACACTCAAAATAATTATAACCCTAATAGATAAACACATATATACGAAAATATAGGTGAATATAAGATGCTCAATGCAGAAAGCAGCATAATGTGAGTTATATTGGCTGCAGGATTTTAATTTTAATGTGCTCCCCCTGCTAACTTCGCTCTAAGGAGGGAAGTGTCCCTATCCAGCGATCTCCTATACTTTTAATAGGAGCCATCTCGCCACTCGCAGGGAGTGCCCCTTTTTTACTATCATTCCACTGGGGCAGCCTTGTGAGAGTTGATGAGAAAAAGTGGCTTTGAGCAGGCAAAGTTTATATCATCAAGCCTGAAGTCTTGCTACTTCAAAGCTGGAGAGGTTGTCTGTCACATTTTTCTATTTTATTTCTTTTTCCTTATGACTTTTTTAAACATTTTCTTTTGCGGATATAATAGAGTGATCTGTTTATAGAAGGTGCTTTTTTGCTTTTAATTGTTTGTTTTGTACGTTTTTGAAGGCATTTTTGATATGGTGGTATCCTTAACAGTGGAAGTTTACTGAGATAGAAGTGGCTTCCTTGATTACATATTAGGAATATCTGGTTTACCATAAATAAATAAAAAATGTAAGAAACAAGTAACTCACAGGCTTTACAAGAGGATATTGGTAGAGATTTTCACAGCAATTCACATAAACAAATACACCCAGCCAATGCAAAAATAAAACATGACAGCATAATCAGTCAGTAATGACTATTGTATCTAAATGCAGGATTTTTATTTAACTAACCATCGTTACCTCTTCAAGGCATTTGTGCAATGAGTTTCAATTATTGAGTTTAAGTTTGAGTAATAATTGAGTTTGAGTCATTTTACAATAAACATTTTATTTAAACACCCAAGCACTTCTATACAGTCATGTATTTTTATTCTGATTTGAGAAACATATTTGGTTGTGTGTAAAATGTCACAGTTTGAGAAAGAGCTGACCTATGTATTTATCTTCTTTTTAAAACAGGAAACAGTTGTGTTTATTAATATGTCAGATGAGCATTTACAAAAATGATAAATAATGGACAGTAAATATAAAAAAAAAGTAAAAAATGCAGCAGACCTTAGTAAAGTTGCATTTATACAGTTAATCTACCTTATGAAAGGCAAAATTGTGGGTGTTAATGAAAAATGTACCTTTTATTCACTTTCTTTTCAGTTGCTTCCTGTATTCCTGTGCATGTGAAGTAGTAATGTACCAGCTGGTACACTGCACTCAGCAATAGATCATGATGCCCAAGAACATAGGGAACATAGTATAGCAACTCAGTTGAGGTAGACAGTCACCATCCGGTTGGCTGAACTATCCAAAACCACCAGAGGCGTAACTAGAAACCACAGGGCCCAGGTGCAAGAATCTAAGAAGGCCCCCCCACCCAAAAAAAGTGAATTTGATACATCTTTTTTTTTTTTTACATTTAACAGAAAAAAAATGTGAATCAGATTACATGTCTGCAAAAGGAGGTACCCTGTGCCCACAGTCTGTGAAATGGTCTGACCCCCTATTACTGTATATAGTGACACTGTTTAACCCACCAGTACTGTATATAGTGAGTGATGGCTGGCCTGACCCTACCCGCCCCAGTACTTTATAAAGTGACCACAGTAGTCTGTGACATGGTCCACCCCACGTACTGTATATAGTGGTACTGTATAGATTGACACTGTTTACCCCCGCCCCCCATGCTGTAGTAGCAAGGTCTATAATTTGCTGGTTCCCAAAACTTACACACACACACATGCATAAATACACACACAGTCACATACATACATACACACACACACACACACACACACACACATAAACAACAATGGGTAAAACAGAAAGACTAACCCCTGTAGTCAGAGACACTAGTGAAGCATCATGTCACACTCACATGATATCAGTGCAGGCTGTAGCACGTCAACGTTTTTTATGTTTTTTTTGTTTGTTTATTTTTTAAGCTGGGCCCCCAACCTTGGGGGCCAAGTCGCAATTGTGACTTCTGCACCCCCTGTAGTTTTATCACTGAAAGCCACTAAAAAAAAAAAAACTTGCAGGATTGAAGGGGCCAGGAGAGTCCTCCTGGACTAATACATTTTTTTCACTAACACAGTGATTCTCCTTGCTGTAGTAAGGCAGATTAACTGTTGACATGCAACTCTAAGCAGATTTGCTAATAAAAATCTTTATTTGTGCTGTCCCTTTAAAAAAGCAAAAAACAAAATAACATTTAATATGGTATGAATTTGATATGCAGTCTAAAATGGAAGTTAATGCTCTTCTTCTCAGTTGAAGGGAAAGGGGAGCGGCTAGTGAGAGCTCTTCATTTTTTAGCAATATGCGGCAATTTCAGCTTTATATCAAACCTGTTTTGCTAGTATCAAAATGCTAATGAATGCATGACAGTTCTTGGTTTCAGGCAGTCTCGTGCACTATACTATGCTTAATGGTGTGTGAGCAAGTAATTGCTTATAAGCAGGCGTATATGCAATAGAGCCTTTTATACGTCTTAATTTATCACTTCATAATTAAACTGATTATGTAGATTTCAATGCAGCTCTGAATGCTGCTACCCAATAGGGAATCACTGAGCGGATTTTGTAGTAACTCCTGGACTCATAGATTAATCCTTTAAGGCTATTGGAAAATGTGTGTTTGTAAACTAGATACACCTTGGTAGTTTGAAATACTCTAGGATATTAGAACACATCTGTTGATAGTATACCAGATTTAGGCAGGTTCATATACAAATAATGTAATTATATTTGAAGCGATATTAGATCTTTGAACTTTATGAGAATATTAACTGTTGTTGGGCGATGTGCCAAATCTAACAAATACTGCAACATAATTGCCAAGTCATAGGAAATGGTTGTTGTTAGAAAGCAATCTTGTAATTAGAAAAACATCACTTTTTTGAAACAGAACAAGATATAACTACCATTGTAATATATTATTAAATCCTTAGACTTTATTAATAGCCTATGAGCGTTGTATTATTGGGCAATATGCCAAACCTGATAAATATTGCAACATAACTGCTGAACCATAGAGAGTTGTTATTTTAAAGGGATAGGAAAACCAAAAAAATAAACTTGCATGATTCAGATAGAGCACGCAATTTTAAAACACTTTTAAATTCACTTCTATTTTCAAATGTGCTTCGTTTTCTTAGTATCCCTTGTTAAGAAATGAATACGCACATATCATACACTAGTGGGAGCTGCTGCTAATTGGTGCCTGCACACATTTGTCTCTTGTGATTGGCTAAATAGATATTTTCAGCTTCCTGTCAGTAGTGCAATGCTGTCCCTTCAGCAATGGATAACAAGAGAATGAAGAAAATTTGATAATAGAATTAAATTAGAAAGTTGTTTAAAATTGTATGTTCTATCTGAATCATAAAAGAACAATTTTGGGGTTTACTATCCCTTTAAAGATGTAGAGGTATCTATAAAAATAACCCTTCCTGCAATAGAACCAGATAAAGTAAATACTAATAATAAAAATATTATTTCTAACTATCAAGGGGATTTGGTATATAAGACAAGGCTGAGACTCGGAGACTAACCTAAGAGTACTACATATAAAAAAACAATGATTTACTGTTCACATTATATCAACAGCACAAATGTTTTAATGGGCTTCTGATATTTATTATCATTATAAAAATATTGTGAAATAAATATTGTGTCATTATAGACTAACTTTACCTAAACTACTGCCAGCATTTGAGTTTTTAATATACCCACTTTTAGTATTTTTTCAATAAAGTTTTACTTCTTAATAAAACATATGACGAACATGCAGAACACATGCAAGGGGACCAACAACGAACTTGCAGAACACATGAGAGAGGACCAATGACAAACATGCAGAACACATGCAAGGGGACCAATGCGTGCTTATACAGTATCGATATTGTTCAGTGTCTTTAAATGAAATTGTTAAAGTTAATTCTCTTATACCATTAAAGTCCAAAATTCACGTGTAAAGTTTTCAGAAATAAATTCGAATGGATTTGAATACAGCTATTAAATTCTTTCGGTGTAAACTATTGTTGTTAAAAGGGACACTGAACCCAATTTTTTTTATTTCATGATTCAGATAGAGCATGCAATTGTAAGCAACTTTCTAATTTACACCTATTATCAATTTTTATTCATTCGCTTGTTATCTTTATTTGAAAAGCAAGAATGTAAGTTTAGAAGCCGGCCCATTTTCGGTTTACAACCTGGGTTGTCCTTGCTGATTGGACAGCACCAATAAACAAGTGTTGTCCAGGGTCTGAACCAAAAATTAACTGGATCCTTAGCTTAAATCCCTTCTTTTTGAAATAAAGATAGCAAGAGAACGAAGAAAAATTAATAGAAGTAAATTAGAAAGTTGCTTAAAATTGCATGCTCTATCTGAATCATGAAAGAAAAAAATTGGGTTTAGTGTCCCTTTAACACACTGTAAAACCATTGGAAAGCCATGGGATAACTTGATTTCAAATTGTTTTTGAATGGATTGGAACGACTTTAAAGGGACAGTCTACTTGAAAATTGTTAGAATTTAAAAAGATAGACAATCCCTTTATTAGCCATTCCACAATTTTGCATAACCAACACTGTTATATTAATATACTTTTAACTCTATAATTACCTTTATCTAATCCCCTGCATCTAATCCCCCTATCTCAGTGTTGTTTTTTTTTAATTTTTACAATCTTGCATTTTGACAAAATAGTGCTGATTCTTGGAAACTCATTGTGATTCTCCCTGGTAGTGAGCACAATGTTATCTATATGGCACACCTGAACAAGCATTGTCTGACTGTAGTGCAAAATTGTAAACTAACAAAAAAAGCACTGAGAAAGGGGAGGCCTGCAGGGTCTAACAAGCGGACAATCTTTGAGGTTATAAGTATATTAATATAACAATGTTGTTTATGCAAAGCTGGGGAATAGGTAGTAAAGATGTTATGTTAGTAAATCTATATTTTAAACAATAAAAAAGTAGACTGTCATCCCTAAATGCTCTCTCCAAAGAATTCTCAAAGTTAACAAATCCAAATCAGAATTTCTTAGCTTATATAACTCACAGGCTCTTACACAACAAGCACAACAGACCTTCCACTACCAATTTAGATCCACATCCATAATATATCTTGGGATCCAAATCACTGCAGACAAGAATAGACTATTTACATCAAACTACCTAACATTACCACACAAAAAAATCAGACAAGAACTCCGAACATGGGAACATAAAAAACTATCTCATGGCTAGGCCATATTGACTCCGTCAAGATGATGGTACTACCAAAAATCGTATACATAATGAAGGTTTTGCCCATGCATGTCCCTGAACACTTCATACAAACTTTACAAAAATCCATAAACACCTACATATGGTCTAAGCATATGGCTAGAGTTTCGATGAGAACTATGTATATGCCCAAAAGTAAAGGGGGATTGGGGGTGCCTAGTATTGCATATTACCACCTTGCTTCACATCTAGTTTGTATTGTGAATTGGAGTAAAAATGAAAATGATAAGGAATGGATAACACTAGAAAATTCACTAGCCAACTCGATCAACCTAGGCAGTGTTTGCTGGCCTCCAATAACACACCAGAAAGTGATAAACATTACATCTACACTAACTGCAGAAACACTTAGAGTATGGGAATGACTGATTAAGAAAAAATCAACTATATCTTTGAACCCCTCACCACTAACCCCCATCACGGTAAACCCAATATTTGACAACAAACACAATATAGTTTCAAAACAGCCAAGTTCGATACACACTTTAATCCCATACTACAACGTTTTAGACACTGTTAAATTACTCCCTATGACAGATTTGCTATATCTCAATGAATTACAATTTACTCAATGGTATAAATATCACCAACTAAATAATTTAATTTCTACACACCCGGAAAAAAAAAAAAAAATTACTAGAACCCTAACACCATTTGAGAATATATGCTAAAAACCTGAAATTACTAAGAGGTACTTGTCAATATCTTACAAACTCATCCTACAGGATCACTCCCGTATATTACCTACATACACACAGAAATGGGAGAAAGAGCTAGATGTTAAATTATCTGAAAAAGAATGGATCAATATTATTGCACAAATTAATTCCTCGTCCTCATCCATGAGATGCAGGGAAACCAACAGGAAACTCCTTAGTAGATGGTATTATACACCGCAAAGAATAGCACAGATATACCCTAAATCCTCTGCTAACTGTTGGAGAAACTGCGAACAAATAGGTTCACCAACTCATATATGGTACGCCTGCCCAAAGATAAACAAATATTGGTCCCTCATACTCAATGAAATAAAGTACTCCAAACAGACATAACTTCTAACCCACTAACTTGTCTTTTTCACAAAACCACAAAGCTGAAATGCAAACTTAGATCACAACTACTATACCTAATGTTAAATTGCGCAAAACAATTGATTCCCAGACTATGGAAACAGGAATCAGTACCCTCAGTAGCAGACTGAACAGCACATGTTACCTTTACACTATCACTTGAGAAACATCACTATTTCCAAATACATAAACTAGACGATTACTACTCTATTAAATTTATCTGGGAGGAGGCTGGGGTGGGGTTATGCACTTTCACTAGAAAACAGGGTCACACGATGTGTAGAAATATTCATAAATAAAATAATTTTAAGAGAACAGGAATTGGAAAACAACATGCCATAGAACTACCTCTCAAAATGTCCTGACCCTCAAAAATCATGCTGCCCTAGGCACTAGTTGGCCTCTGCTTTAATTTGGGAACTACAGAAAAAAGGGCTCAAAAATATGAGATCTCGGGTGTTAGAAAAAAAAAAAAGCCGACAAAGTTCTTCAATATTGAGACACATAAATATACATTGCTAAAGATGTATTTATATGTATACAGGTATGTCTATGTACATATATATTAATGTATTTATATGTGTATATTTTATTGTATGTATTTACAGACATATATACACATATAAACACATAAATATGTATATGTACACATATATAGACATACAGTATATATAAGTGCATTAGAGCCCTTTGACGTTAAGTAGATGAAAAGATGTAAAAACATATATTCAATATTCATATTGTAACTATGTATTCACTAATGCGAATATGCTATGTTGTTTGCGCAATGGGTGCTAGTATTTTTTCAACAATTTTTTTCTCCATTGACTTTTGGGGGGGGGGGGATTCGAAAATATGAAAACTCATTTGAAAACAAGAAGATTTTAGGTGGGCAACCAACAGTTTGTATTTTAATTAATTGCATTACAGAGCCCCATAAATAACAATAAGGACAAATAAAAAATATAATTACAAAATAACCAGAATTAACTTAAACTAGTCATTATGACAATTAATACTCTAAATGTTAAAAAAATGTAATACTTTTGCATTTGATGCATGTTCTTAAAATAAATATTTTCTAATGTTTTGCATTCAATATAATAATGTTTTATAAATCTTAGGCCAATAAGTGCTGCATGGGAACTATAAAATACTTTTTTTGTCACAAGGATATACAACTTCTTATGAGCTATATGCTTTTACAGCATGGGAAATCTGGAGATCTCCAATAAAACTTTAACATTTTAAACTCCTTTTCTCCATAGCTTTCATTTTTCATAGTCACACAATTAACAATGTTAACATGCATACTAAATAATTATTAGCATTTCTAATACAAAATAATTAATTTACATGTTTTTTTCTTATTTTGCAGCTGCAGAACAAAATAATTAACTAAATTGCGACTTCAACATAGTAAAGTTTGCTTTTAAGTTCTCAATTTTAACTTTGCATTGACCATGGAAGATAATGCCGTGATCAATGTAACTTCAGTAAGCTCAAATACTCTAATTGATGGAGACTGGAATGAATATCCTACAAAAGACAAAGCTTTAAATCTGAAATATGAAATGTACCCTGAATTCCCTGAGAAAGACAATCTACAAGAAGGATTTAGGATGAGAAAAGCTAAAAAAGAGGAATCTTTGATTACTTCCAAGTATAGAATAGGAGGTTCTGTTGAAAGCATATTTTCTCAGACCTCTGTACATCATCCTGAATGGACAATACTAAGATCTAGCAAGTCTCAGGATGCTCTAACACATAACTCAAACAGAACACAACATGAAGAATGGACAGATAATCAGCCACTTCATTTTGAAAACCCAGATGTTGTGGATGATGTGGTGGGAGATGAGGTCATTTTCAAGTCTCCTGGGCAAAAATCTCATAACTACAAAATATTGGACTATAGACCCAACCAACCAGTAGCTGCTCATGATTCATATTTCCCATCTTTACAAATAACTGAGTTAGAATACTCACCAGAATATTGTTATGAAAACAAAAAGCTAAATGCCATGGAAATCAAAACATATTTCCCCTGTGTCAATGTAACCGAAAAAAAGATGGCAACATCATCTTACTTTCCATTTGATGTCAAGAAAGACAAAGAAGAGCCTGGACTGGAACTTGTATCCCAATGGGCCAAGAACACTGACAGTGATAGATCTTCCAGATCTGAAGAAAGGGATTGTAGTCAGTCTCAGGTAATTTGAACACCAAACAAGTACAGCTTTAAGAGTATAAAGTCACAGCATTAAAATACCTATGTGAAGTTGGCACCCCATGTTTGTAAAAACTGAATTAAAATATACCATTCGTTTGTGCTGCGCTTGTGCTGATTTGTGCCGCAAAAACCAACGTTTGTGCCGGTTTGGTTTAGGAGATATTGCACATTATTTTTTTATGAAACCCCGCCCACTTTGCACCCCATGTTATGCAATTTTAAAAACAAATATACCATTTGTTTGTGCTTCGTTTGTGCTGGTTTGTGCCACAAAAACAAACATTTGTGCTGGTTTGGTTTCGGAGATATAGCGCATTATATTTGTTGAAACTCCGTCCACTTTGCACCCCATGTTATGCAATTTTAAAAACAAATATACGATTCGTTTGTGCTGCGTTTGTGCTGATTTGTGCAGTAAAAGCTAACGTTTGTGCCGGTTTGGTTTAGGAGATATTGCGCATTATTTTTTTATGAAACCCCGCCCACTTTGCACCCCATGTTATGCAATTTTAAAAACAAATATACCATTTGTTTGTGCTGCGTTTGTGCTGATTTGTGCCGCAAAAATTAATGTTTGTGCCGGTTTGGTTTCGGAGATATAGCGCATTATATTTACTGAAACACCGCCCCCTTTGCACCCCATGTTATGCAATTTTAAAAACAAATATACCATTGGATTGTGCTGCGTTTGTGCGGATTTGTGCTGCAAAACTGAACGTTTGTTCCGGTTTGATTTCGGAGATATTTTGCATTATGTGTACATGTACTCTTTGATTCAAAAGTATTATAACAACAAAAATGTTTGTAAGTACAAATAGAATTATAAAACTTTGGGGTATCCAAAAGAATAGATGTGACTTCCACACCAGAAAAATATATTTATATTTATATTTCAGTTTTCTATGCAGCACAGCAGTGTAGCTGCTCAGCGCAACAGTCTAGTTATGCTGCATAGAAAACTAGTGAGACAATTTTTTCCCCATCGCCAGGGATGTAATGCCCCCCTAAATGTTTTTTTTTTTTTTTTTTTAAAAAAGCGACTAAAAAAGAATTGACTTATGTAAGAAAACTTGCTTGAGTGCTTTTAAGCGCTTGTTAAATCTAAGCAAGTTAATATTGGGCTGTCTGTGGTTAACATGACATTATAGGCGATTAATATGGCAACAAAGAGGTTAAATTGGCTAAAGGAGATTTATTAGACCTAATGGGGTTGAAGAGGGCTTTACTGCAATTTAATTGAAAATTTCCTTTTTCAATTAAGTAGTGGGTTTCTACTTATTCACTTTGCAGTTAAAATACTTAAAGGGACACTAAACCCAAATTTTTCATTTGTGATTCAGATAGAGCATGAAATTGTAAGCAACTTTACTCCTATTATCAAATTTTCTTCATTCTCTTGGAATCTTTATTTGAAATGCAAGAATGTAAGTTTAGATGCTGGCCCATTTTTGGTAAACAACCTTGGTTGTCCTTGCTGATTGGTGGATAAATTCATCCACCAATAAAAAAAGTGCTATCCAGAGTTCTGAACCCAAAAAAAGCTTAGATGCCTTCTTTTTAAAAAAAAATAGCAAGAGAATGAAGAAAAATTGATAATAGGAGTAAATTAGAAAGTTGCTTAAAATTGCATGCGCTATCTGAATCACGAAAGACAAAAATTGGGTTCAGTGTCCCTTTAAGCTATGGTTTGGGCTTCTTCCAATCTATTACTCTTCAATAACCCCATGTATGCCATATAAACATGTTAATCCTGTTAAACATCATGTTATCATGTTAATCCTTTAATGCCCAGGGCTGGATTTACATTTCGGGCACCCATAGGCACAGATTGCACTATACAGAGTGCATCCCCCTTGTTTTCTGTTACCGGCGTCTTCCGTGGTGCCAATGAAACGCCTGCCTGTGCTGGACAGACTTTTTTTTTTTTTTTTGTTGGAATATTTTTTTATTGAGGTAAAGTCATAAATAATACAGTACAGTCATATAAGGAGATCATGGCAACATGTCCATATGATACATACCAGAGAAAGCAAACATAAATAAACAATAAAACAGACATGTCATTAGATTTATGCATAGTTCTAACAAGCTGTCCAAAGAGGGCATTCTTTAGCCATGAGTGATACCTCTTTTTACATAACTTCATATTCACAGACAGCGAATAATACCTGCATCTGAATTGTCAACTGAAGCCTATAATCTCACAGGGGTGGTTATTACTAAAAGGCTTATCTCTGTCAATGCTCAATTCAAGGATCTTAGTTTTACTTAAGGTAACATATACCAAACAAACAATAACTGAAGTTTCATACATGCCCTGCCTGGGACATGACCCCTCCTCAAGACTTAATTAATATGGGATAAAGTGTATAAGGAATACCTAGTTAACTAAACCCAGGCAGGCTATACCCTGTTCATCAGTGGGGGGTTGAGAATGTACCCGGGCGGCAGGGCGTCCGGGGGTATAGAAAAGAATAAGGGAGTGGGGAAGGGGGAAAGAGGGTAAAAGGAAGCAAAGGGAGAGAAGGGGAGAAAAGGAGAAAGAAAGAAAGAAAAAGAAAAAAAAAAAAAAAAAGGGGGGGGGGGAAGAAGGGGACCCAAGTCCCAACAACAAGTGGCTATCTTCTATATTGTCCCTGTGGACTCCACTCATGAGGCTATTGTACATTAGATGTCTTTCTATTTGTTGACTCCTGCTTCCCAAAGTGCCCAAATTTGCCCGTGTAATCCAGCTTTGCCCATGGATCTCAAAGAGAAATCCTCCATAGAGCGGACATATTCGATGATATCTCGTATCATGTAAAGTGTGACCTGCGTTTTTCCTAACCAGCATCTTGCAATTGCTAGTTTTGTAGCTAAAAGTATAGTGATACATAGCACTCTCTCAGGTTGTGCCAGTTTTCCCAGTCCCAGATGGAACAGGGCAGTGTCAGATGTCAGTCTGTTTAGTAACCCCAATTGATCTAACATTACCTCTATTTGGTCCCATATTACCCTGATTCCCGCACAACTCCACCATATATGATAGTGGGAACCCCTTTGGCCACATCCCCTCCAGCATCTATCCGAAGTCTGTGGGAACATCTTATTGAGGCTAACTGGTACTCTATGCCAGCGTAGGACTAGTTTTATGTAAAGCTCATACAGTGAGACACAGTGAATTGCTGCTCTTGTGTATTGAACTGCCTGTTGCCACTCCAACCCCTCGTGCTCCTTCCTCATATCCCTCTCCCATTCCACAATGCGGAATGTTTTGGCAAATCTTTCTGAGTCTAGTAGGAGTTGGTAATGTATTGTCAACGCCTTGCGTAGGGGTTTGCCCACCAGCCATCTTTTTTCCCATTGTGTCAATTCTCTGGGTTTCTCCTTTTGGAACTTCCATGATATCAACAATGATATAAGCCTGAAATACTCAAAGTGGAACTTTTTGGGGATGTTTATGTCTAACAGATCTGAAGCTTGGGTCACCAACCCTCTGGGTGTATAGAGATCTCTGACATGCTTGATGCCCCAGCCGGACCACATCTGCGCATGAGATTCCGGCAAACAGGAAAGTAGAGCCCTGATTGAATGGATTGGGGATGGGTGCGGAGCCACTCCGGTCAAGCCACTAAGTTCTTTCCATGTTTTAATGCCTGCTTTAATGACAGGATTCTCAACCCCCAAGAGTGCATCTGTATGCCGAGGGACCCATATGAGGTCTCCCAGCAACAGACCCGAGGGGAGCACAGCTTGCTCAAGCTGCCCCCACCTAGTATCTTCAGCTGGGGCCCCCCACGCTGTCACGTGGGAGAGCATAGCTGCCTTATAGTACTTGCCTATGCTAGGTGCTGCCAATCCTCCGTGTAGAACAGGCCGTTGTAGTTGTTGCATGGCTATCCTCGAGGGTTTACCCTGCCAGATAAACCTGTTTATGATCGTCTGGAATCGACTAAGGATATATTGCGGGACAGCCAGTGGTATACACCTAAAGAGGTACGTGACCTTGGGGAGAAGGGACATCTTCACCGACTGTATTCTCCCGATCCACGATATCTCATATTTAACCCATTTCGTAGTGAGAGAATCAAATTCTTTTAACAGAGGGTCGTAATTCGCCCGGATTACAGTCTTTGGGTCCGGGGAAAGGATAACCCCTAGGTGTTTCAATTCGGTCGTGGACCAAGCAAATGGGTAAGTCTCCTTGAGCTCCTTAAGTTGCTCCGTAGACAAGTTTATTGCCAACGCCTCTGTCTTAGTGAAGTTGAGCTTGTAGTATGATATCACACCAAATGTCCGTAAACATTCAAAGACTGCCGGCAAAGAGGTTTCAGGCTCCGTGATGAACAGGGTGAGGTCATCTGCAAAAAGTGCGAGTTTTTGCAAAGTATCATGAATCAACATTCCCTGGATTTCAGCCGTCTTCCTAATCATGGTAGCCAAAGGCTCAATAGACAGTACAAATAGCAGTGGGGACAACGGGCACCCCTGTCTGGTACCATTTCTGATCTCAAAGGGATCGGAGCAGAACCCCTTTCCTCGGATTCTGGCTGAAGGGCCCGAGTATAGTGCCATGATTGCACTAGTTAGACAGGTCGGAAGCCCAAAGGCCCTCAACACTTCCTCCATATACTCCCACCGCACCCTGTCGAAGGCCTTTTCTGCGTCCAACGACAGGGCGACCAGTGGGAGCCCTAGAGACTTAGTCTCAACAAAGATGTCCAGAAGACGGCGCGTATTGTCCGAACCCTGACGGCCCCGGACAAACCCCACCTGGTCCAGATGGATCAGGGAGGGAAGTATTTTGGCTAGCCTATTAGCCAGGATTTTCGAGTAAAGTTTTATATCCACATTTATTAAGGATATAGGTCTATAACTTGCACATCTACTCGGATCTTTTTCCGGTTTTGGGATGGTCACAATTTCTGCTTCCAAGTATTCTCTGGGGAAACACCCAGTCTGGAAAGCTGCATTAAAGACAGACACCAGGAGGGGACTAATCTCCCCCGAGAGTTTCCTGTAAAAGATAGATGAGAATCCATCCGGACCAGGGGCCTTGTGTAATTTCAGCCCTTTTATAGCTTGGGTCACCTCGGAGACAGTAATAAGAGCTGACAACGATTCTTCAGCCTCCTTCGGAACCTTGGGCAGGTCAAGGGCGCGCAAAAAGTTCACTATGTCCTCCATAGGGAGGCTTGGCTCTCTCTCAGATGCGGATATCTGGTAGAGCTTGCTATAATACTCCACAAACGCTTCGCCTATGGCTCTTGGCGAATAACGCCTTCCCTCCTCCGTCTGGATATAGGAGATTCTGTTTGCCATTGTCTTTTGGCGAAGTTTATTCGCAAGCATGCGGTCGGCCTTGTTTCCACTATGGTAGAATTTCATTTTCAGGTATTTGAGCGTTCTTTGCGTTTGCTCAAGTTCCAATTTTTGGATTTGTGCTTTGATTTCTTGCCACTTAGTGACATCCAAAGGGGAGGATCTGTTCTCAGCTCTCTTCCTAAATGCTCCCAGCCTGCAGTATAACTGTGCTAGGGACTCATTTCTCCGTTTTCTCTGCTGTGATTCCTTTTTTATGAGGAGCCCCCTCATGTAGGCTTTTAGTGCCAGCCAGACAATGGAGACTGAAGTCTCCCCCGTGTTGTTGATCTTTAGAAACTCAATGGTTTCTCTGGACCATTCGGGCATGGAAGTATCCTGGAAAAGATGCTCAGGCATGCGCCATCTCCTGGGCCCCTCTCGGGCACCACCTGTCTCTAAAGCGACCACCACCGCATCATGATCTGACCATGTGCATGGCAGTATAACAGATCTCTGCACCCTCCTCAGTGCCCAAGGGTCACAGAAGAAGTAGTCTAATCTAGAGAAGGATGAGTGGGGAGCCGAGTAGAAGGTATGGTCACAGGAGTCAGGATGGAGAGCCCTCCAGACATCATGAAGGTCATATTGGGCAGACAGTTCCCTAAATTTTTGAGAGGTGTAGTCTCTATTCCTATCTCCTGGTAGATTGGTGTTCCCCCTTCTATCTTTCTCTGGGTCCCAAATCATGTTGAAATCTCCAGCTAGGAGGGTGTGGCCTTGTTTCACTTTATCTAATTTCCGGAGGAGATTCTTAAGGAAGCTAGTTTGATTGGTGTTGGGTACATATATAGCCACCAATGTGTACAGGACACAGTCAAGCCGGCATACACAAATTACGTACCTCCCTGCAGTATCACAGTCAATGTATATAGGTTCGTACGCTACTTGATCCCCTATCAGTATCGTCACCCCCCTTGCCTTCTTGTGGAATGTGGATGCAATACAAATTGGGTAGTGTATGGATTTGAATCTGGTGGCTATATCTTCCGTCCAATGGGTCTCTTGGAGGAGAGCTATGTCAATGTGATGTTTTTTCAGAAATGTAGTGAGCAAGCTCCGTTTAGTCGGAGAGTTCAGGCCTCTGGTATTTAAGGTGCACAGTTTCATGTCTCACAACTATGAGGGGGCCCTTAGGTGTAGGGGTGAGAGAAAGAAAAAAAAAAAAAAAAAAAAAAAAGGGGGGTAGGGGAGGGAAGGGGGTAGGGGAGAGAGGGAGGGGTGAGAGTTATAGAATAAGAGTTTTCGGAATGCTGAGCCAACCTCTCCAGACGCCCCACCTCCCCGAATTGGCAGAGAGTCCTCAACTCCGCCAGGTGTATGCGGGGGGTCAAATGTCCCCTATCCGCATATGAGTACCGGGTTGGGGAGCAATGATGTAGGGTATTGTGATATGCAGAGGAATGAGGCGTAGGGGTGGGAGGGATCGGGCAGGGATAGGTGGAGTGAGGTAGTGCTGGTAGGGCAGGAGGGGAGGGGGAGTGTGGAGGGATGGGGCACGGGGTAGGAAACAGTAGTGGAATGAATGCGGGATGAAAGGTGTAGGGTGAGGGATAGAGGATGAGAGAAGGAATATGAAAAGTGTTAGGTGAGGAGTGAAGAGCGGAGGATGAAAGAGGAAAAATGTAAAATGAGGGATGGAAGGTGGAAAGAAAAGAAAACAAAAAAGAAATATAAATGGAAATGTAGATGAAGATGGAGGGGGGCGGAGCCAGCAACAGACCCATAGCCCCCCCCCAAACCTGTAACTATAGGAAATTAAGACAACATTAACAAGTTTACAACCGTGCATAGGGACAGCAGTAACTTAACACAGGCCCGATAGGCCTTCAACATCAGTAAGCTATAAATCCACTTTAACATTAAACAGCAATTTCCAAGCAACATATAGACATTTCCTGAGACTAGTGGCATTCAAAGCTTATACTTTTACTAGTTTTCATGATATAATTGAGACCCACTAGTGCACTTCTGAGTGGACACAACCTAACCAGACCTATGCAGACCCTAGCCGTCACAGTATCAGTCTCAAGACTATGGGCTACCAGGATTCCATTCTCGGGCATGTGCTCTCAGCTCCGGACTCCTCCTGGGTGGACGTGCTGGTAAGTTGCGTTCTATGGGGGGTCTCCCCGGGGAGGCAGGCGGCGATCCAGCCTGGTGTGGCAATTGCCATGTCCTGAGGAGCTCCTGCCCCTGTTGGGGAGTCAGTATGATATGCTGAGTTCCATCTTTGGTAGCTATTAATTTGGTAGGAAAGCCCCATCTATAACGGACTTGGTTACTTCTCAGGACTCTGGTGACCTCCGCGAAACTTCTCCTCTGAGCCAATGTGTAGGAGGAGAGATCTGGGAACAACGTAACCTCTCTGAATTGCCCATTAAGCTGGGGGGAGCGCAGCATTGCTCTCATCAATTTATCTTTGTATGAGTAGTAATGTAAGCGGGCTATAGTGTCTCTGGGTTTACCAGGGGGAAGATTTCTAGGTCTCGCCGTACGATGGATGCGATCTATTCTGTGCATGTCTCCCGCCGCTGGGCCAAGGATTGACTGGAAGAGGCGATGTGCATAATCTTCTAAGTCTTGCGGGAGAACCGACTCTGGGATTCCTCTGAGTCTCACATTATTTCGCCTAGATCTATCCTCTAGATCTGCCACCTTCGCCTCCAAAGAGGATACTTGATCCATCAGGCTTTGCGTTTGGCCCACCCAGTTAGTATGGTCCACCATGAGATCTTCCTGCTTCCTTTCAATAGTATCGGTTCTTTCACTGATAGAGGAGATATCTCGTCTCAGATCCTCAAATGTTCTTTCCAGCTTGTCAAACCGTCTGCTGAGGGTCTGATTTTGGGTCTCAAACATACGCTGAATAGAGTCCAATGGTAGAGGTAGGGTGTCTCCCTTAAATCTACCTGGGGTATTTGAAACAGAGAGTCTGCTCTCAGGGAGATCTTCCGGCATATCTGAGGTATTAGATAACTCATCTTCGGATCTAATTGAATCCCTTTGCCCCCTTGGGTGGAAGTGATCCATCACCGTCTTCTTAGGACCAAGGTTACCTTTCAGTTTCTTCTTCGCTTGCTGCGACATAGTTGTTAGGTCTTTCCTTACCAAACCGGTCACTGCTATACCTGTTATATGGATGTTGTCAATCTGGAATATGTGAGAAGGGGGGGGGGCTTCCAGGGCCCTTTTTAGACCAGCATAGTGGTGTCTGACTAACTTTGGGTGCACAAATCAATGTATAGCAGGCATGTAGTCTCCCTCAAGGGGAGGGAGCCCCGGGTCTGCAGAAGGTCTGGAGGTATTGGTTTTGTTTGCTACTATACTGGGGGTTAAGCCCCCCTAGGGGGTATATTGCTGTATCTTTATATTAGTATGCGACCCTCTCCTGGGGAAGTTGTCACCATAGGACGAGATGGGGAACTTAGTTAGAGCATTTGCAGCAAATGTTACACTGTAAGAGCGGGGCCAGCACAGCCCTTGGTTTGAGTTACACCTGACACATAATATTAAACCTTTACATTAAGAATGGAGGAGGTCCCACAAGTGGACCATGTGCTGGTGATTGTGGCGGTTCCCAAGAGCCCCCACGCGCCTCAGGGAGGGGGATACGACCAGAAGGAAGGGAAAAGGGTGAGTGGAAGTGACCAACCCAGACGAGCTGGGCCGGAAAGGGGGAAGCGCGAGGGGGACCAAGGCAGCCAGTCCCGTACGGCGAGACTTGTAGGTATACCCCTATAAACACAGTGTAGGGAAGATGGTAGAAAACATATACTGGTATTAGGTCAATGCTGGGAATTATAGGCCCTGCAGGTGGTTAATGTAACTTGGGGGGGAATACCAGACTCAAGAAGGGGAGAGTCTTAGGCGGGTACACCTAAGATGTGTATTTATCAAAGTAATATCTAAGACCTCTACTGCAGGGGGTACCTAAAAAAAGGCAAGAAAATTAAGGGTTATATCGGTAGAGGAAAAAAGCTATGTTCAATAATATGTGGTGCCCAAATTCCTGTGAAGAAAAAGGTATGGTTAATAAAAAAAAAAAAAAAATGAAAAACACCACACCCTGAAAAAGTGGTTTTCAGAGACACTTGAGCTGACGCAGCAGCCTTAGCAAATGAATACAGGAGTTTATGTACACTTCTTGTGCTGCACCTTAAAGTCAGATCCTAGCAGTGCACAAATCACAAACCCAGGTCACAGCTGTTAAACGTATGCCACACAGTTCAGAGGAGGTGGGAGCATTATTGACTCTGCAGTCTAGTACTATTGCTCTGGATGTATGTCAATACAATTAAAACAGTTCTGATCAGAGGCTTCTCTGTGAAGCACTGGTCCCAGGAAAAAAAAGCACTGTAAAAGATGTTATGACTTTCAGACTTGTGTCTTTATTACAATTCAAACAGATTTATTTAGAAGCCTGGCAGAGTAATTACTATAGAGGCTAGAGACACCTCCAACTTCCAGTAGCCGCTACAGGAACTCCCCTTTACTTGCTTATGGCCGTGTTCTGCAACGCAGTGTCGGGGCAGGGAGCTAAGATGGCGGATTTTGGCGCCCTTTTTGAATTATTGCCAGTCAGCCTCTACTTTCCCCTTCTAGAGGGCAAACCAATGTGTTCAAGGCACCTAACCGCTTCCTCCAAGCCAGCTCCTCACATGTAAGGTCTTTTACTATTTATGCCCTTGCAGCCCTCTGTCAAATAACAGCGTCAGGCACATGCGGTGTGCAGTCTTACCAGATGCGTGGACAGTTCTAACTGGACTCCGCAGGCACCGCTCCTCATCTAGTTTCCTCTGCAGATGCTGTAAGAGGTCTCTCACTACCTCTCCGTCGGGCAGCGTGAAGGATGGGAGCCGCTTAGCAGAGGTGCTACACAAGTGCCGCTTACTGAAGGTCAGTAACCGCTATGGCCTCTCAAATTAAGATGCGGTGTAAACTTTAGTTAGTAGCCTCTCTTCACAAATAGATAAGACCTTCTTCCAGTCACTCCGGAGCGGAGCCCCGACCCTCCGGAGTGTAGAGTAGCAGCAGCAATAAAGCCGGTTGTAAGGTGTAGGTCTTTCAGAAGCGTGGAGTAGAAAATTACAAATCTCGTCAAAAAAAATTTGGACCCCAAGAACCTATGGCAGCTCTTAGGTCAGGGTATTGGTATTGTCTCCCCAGGTAGACTGTTGTATGTTGAGTTTTAGCTAAATGACCACAGCTTGTAAATTCTTGAGCCCCAAACTTCGGAAAGGATCTCCGCTCCTCCAGAGCTCCCCTGAACTCACAGTGTGCTCTAGGGCTGATGTCTGCACAGTTCAGATTGCGTGTGTATTGCTGCAGCTCGGTGTTCTGTAGTTAGGTGCTCCTAAAATTCAGGTCTCCAGCTCAAGCACTCATAATAAGTAGCTGTCCCTTTTTAGGCAATCTATATCAGGTTAGCAGAGCCGAAATTTGGGCAATTATATCAGGATAAATCCCTTTTTTATCTATAATAAGCAGAGAGCTACAGTTAGGCACGTCTGCTTCTCTCGGTAGCTAGCTCCGCCCCCCCCTGGACAGACTTTTTAATGGGCAGCCTACACCGAGGTCCCTCTCTGCCCCCACGGAAGCTGCCAGTCATGGAAAAGAAGGAGGTGCGCTCTTAATAGTGTTCTATATAGAGCGCACCCTCCTTGTTGTTGCCGGTGTTCTGTTGAATTAATTGACAGAACACCAGCAATTAGGCACGGCTCCCCTCTATGGAGGGTGCCTGTAGGCACATGCCTACTCTGCCTCATTAAAAATCTGGCCTTGTAAATGCCACATTAACCTCTCTGGTGCAATATTAACCCTCTTACATTTTACTTTCTGGTGCAGTGTTAAAGGGACAGTATACACCAATTTTCATATAACTGCATGTAATAGACACTATTATAAAGAATAATAAGCACAGATACTGATATAAAAATCTGGTATAAAACCATTTAAAAACTTACTTAGAAGCTTCCAGTTTAGCTCTGTTTAAAAGGTTACAGGAGCACCCATTGCAAGTGGGAATTATCAGACACTCCCCCTCCCCCTTCCTTTGCATATGAAAAGACCCTTTACACAAACAGAAGGAAGGTGGAGTAGGTATACTTCGGTATTCTCCTAAAACTTTGGGGCTTGGTTAGGAGTCTCAAAATCAGAGCAATGTTATTTAAGAATAAGCAAAAACTATCAGTTTTAAAAAAAAAAAAAAAAACTTTATGGACTATATAAATAGATCATCTACAAAACATTTATGCAAAGAAAAAATGTGTATAATGTCCCTTTAATCACTGGTGTTCTATATTTCCCTTAACACAACACGACACAAACGTTCGTTTTTGCGGCACAAATCAGCACAAACAATCAGTATATTTGTTTTTAAAATTGAATAACATGGGGTGAAAAGTGGGCAGGGTTTCATAAAAAATAATGCACTATATCTCCGAAACCAACATGGGGTGCAAAGTGCGCATGGTTCATAAAAAATAATGTGCTATATCTCCGAAACCAAAATGGCACAAACGTTCGTTTTTGTGGCAGAAATCAGCACAAACCAATGGTATATTTGTTTTTAAAATTGCATAACATGGGGTGCAAAGTGGGCGGAGTTTCAGCAAATATAATGCGCTATATCTCCGAAAACAAACCGGCACAAACGTTCGTTTTTTGCGGCACAAACCAGCACAAACAACCAGTATATTTGTTTTTAAAATTGCATAACATGGGGTGCAAAGTGGGCGGGGTTTCATAAAAAATAATGCGCAATATCTCCTAAACCAAACCGGCACAAACGTTAGTTTTTGTGGCACAAATCAGCACAAACGCAGCACAAACGAATGGTATATTTGTTTTTAAAATTGAATAACATGGGGTGCAAAGTGGGCGGGGTTTCATAAAAAATAATGCGCTATATCTCCGAAACCAAAAGAGCACAAACGTTCGTTTTTGCAGCACAAATCAGCACAAACGCAGCACAAACAAATGGTATATTTGTTTTTAAAATTGCATAACAAGGGGTGCAAAGTGGGCGGAGTTTCAGCAAATATAATGCGCTATATATCTCTGAAACCAAACCGGCACAAACATTCGTTTTTGCGGCACAAACCAGCACAAACGCAGCACAAACAAATGGTATATTTGTTTTTAAAATTGCATAACATGGGGTGCAAAGTGGGCGGAGTTTCAGCAAATATAATGCGCTATATCTCTGAAACCAAACCGGCACAAACATTCGTTTTTGCGGCACAAACCAGCACAAACGCAGCACAAACAAATGGTATATTTGTTTTTAAAATTGCATAACATGGGGTGCAAAGTGGGCGGAGTTTCAGCAAATATAATGCGCTATATCTCTGAAACCAAACCGGCACAAACGTTCGTTTTTGCGGCACAAACCAGCACAAACGCAGCACAAACAAATGGTATATTTGTTTTTAAAATTGCATAACATGGGGTGCAAAGTGGGCGGGGTTTCATAAAAAAATAATGTGCAATATCTCCTAAACCAAACCGGCACAAACGTTGGTTTTTGCGGCACAAATCAGCACAAACGAATGGTATATTTTAATTCAGTTTTTACAAACATGGGGTGCCAACTTCACATAGGTCATTAAAATAGAGAATCACAACAAAGTATCAATACCACAAATATTTTAGATTCATATTTTACAAATCAACCAGACTAAATGAATTAATGCAAATAGAATACTGTTATATTCTGGCGCTGTGGCAGCACAAACTAGGTATCAACAGTATTGAAAAAGAGAAACAGACACAGGAAAATGCAGTATAATAATAACAACAGTGTTTATTATGAACTTATTGCAATAAGATAAATCATTTATCAGCTTATAAAGCAAGGCAGTAATTAAACTATAAACCCATTACTTATCTTAGGGTTTCAAATAAGGCATTAATTTCAGCATACAACGGAGCACAGGCAGATGATTGCATCTACATTCACAGTTATTATTCTCACGCAGATTGCACATGGTGCTATATCTGAGGTTTCTGTCTAAGATTTTGCCCAAAATTCTCTTGCCCCTCTGAGCAATTGTAATAATTAAATATACAGTTTAGCAGGCGTGTCTAATGTTATGTCAATCACATTATTTTATTTAGCAAACAGTGTAACATTTCCTAAAAACAATAAAATTAAAAGAATATATATGTTATTATGTGATATATATGAATATATTAGTGGTTTTCAAAGTGTGAGATGAGCCTCCTCAGGGGGCACTAGAGCATATAAGAGGAGCAGCGGGAGCAATTACACTTTTCACTATCCTATGGAAACCAAAATTATCATCTGACTTTTGCAAAAGATAGAAAGTTTTTTTTAGAGATAACAATGACACTTTCTATGTAGTGGTGGGATAAGGCAAAGGGCGGGATGTAAGTTAAAAGAAAGGCACTTAGGTCAAAATCACTCAGACTGCAATTTTGTCTTGATCAGTAACTTGCATTTAACACAGGAGTAACAAAGTGCAAATTGAAATGTGAGTGGTTGATCAGAACTATCTCTTGAGAGCTATGTGTGAGCCCTGGATCAGATGTAAAGTCCCAAAATAAATATTACAATTTTATTTAAAGAGAAAAAATAAAGTAACATCTAATATGGGGAGGGGGTGCCGTCTTGTAAATTTTGTAAGAGGAAAGGCCCACCGCCTAAGACTTTGAAAACCCTGGTATATACTGTATGTACTACACTATATATGTATGCAATATATATATATATATATATATATATATATATATATATATTGTGTGTGTGTGTGAAGAATTACTAACTGTTTATCCCCTACAAATACTTATTTTTTTCTCTTTAAAACTATTTGTTATAATATCCTGTCTATATTTCAACTGCATCATTGGTAATTGTACTAGCTTGAGGAAGGGTTACAAATTAATGAATGAACTGGAGCTGCTTGTACAATTACAATACAATACAATTAAGAGCGTATTAAGGTGCAACAAATCGACTGTAACAGTAGAAGATTATTTGGCTATTCAGGACCACTACTTGACTATGAAGGTAGAGTATAACTAGTATCAGGATGGTATGCGAATGGAGGGGCTAGCTCCTAGGGGATACATACACACACACATATATATATATATATATATATATATATATATATTATTTTTTTATCTATCAACTATATCACTGCTATGGGTGGAAATAAAAATATATAATATAAATAAATAGATTTTGGATATATAAGTAGGGTTTCCTGTATGGATTGGGATTGGGTTGTTATGTTTGGGAAACAAACTCATTCTAAGTATGTGGTGTGTAAGTGTTGACAAAAAATGGCTTAAAGGGACACTGAACCCAAATTTTTTGTTTCGTGATTCAGATAGAGCATGAAATTTTAATCAACTTTCTAATTTACTCCTATTATCAAATGTAATTCATTCTCTTGGTATCTTTATTTGAAATGCAAGAATGTAAGTTTATATGCCAGCCCATTTTTGGTGATCAACCTGGGTTGTCCCTGCTGATTGGTGGATAAATTCATCCACCAATAAAAAAGTTCTGTCCAGAGTTCAGAATATTAAAAAACTTAGATACCTTTTTTAAAAAAAATAAAGATAGCAAGAGAACGAAGAAAAATTGATAATAGGAGTAAATTATAAAGTTACTTAAAATTGAATGCTCTATTTGAATCACAAAAGAAAATTTTTGGGTTCAGTGTCCCTTTAAGAGATTGTAAAGGATTTTACACAGAGAATGGCGTGTTTGACTACATCAACTTTTCAGATAAGATGATCTGCACGACATGTAAGTTTTCCTACAGAGTCCTACACAATGATGTAACGCAGAAAACACAAAGGCACGAGAACTTACGCACTTGCATTCCATGTCCACTGCTTTCTGCACAACCTTTTAATTAGTTTTGCATTTAATATACTACACCCCCCCCCCCCGCTCTCTGGCATTTTAGCTAAAATAAGTTCTCTACATTATAATATCACTTAAATCGTTGCCCTTGTCTCAGTTCTCTCACTTACATAGATTTAGAAAATCTTACTGACAGACATACTGACAGAGATGTTAATTGGCTGAAATATGAAAAAAAAAAGTACAACTTTCTTGCAAAATCTGCAGTTTGACTCAGCAAGAGGTAGAAAACATAAATATTCTCCACATATTTTCAGGACATTGTTTGAATAATTTATTTGTAACCTAATGTCATTGCACTGTGGAATATATTTATAAATAAATCATAATAATGATAATAATGTTGCTGACATAATCTATTCTTTGTGAAGAAATTCTGTTCATACAATAGAATTGCTTTTCTGATGATATTTTCCTCAATTTAATATTTAAATATGTTTGTAATTATAAATCCTGGACCAAGGGAAAATATTGCAGGAAGCATGTTTCATTTCTTATCTGTGCTGCAAATGCCTATTCAGTGTCTGATGTGTTGTGGCCTAGTTCTGCACACACACATTGTTTAGCTAGGCCGGCATTACTAACGGTACACAGCAGCACTCATCTGGCTTATTGTAAGAATTCCTACTAGAATCAGTGCATACAGCGAGGCAGAACAAAGGCATTGGATGCACACAGAGACTTTTAAGCACACAATGAAGGTAAAATGAAAGAAACCTCAGGATTTTTCTATCATATTTATATTATTTTGATAAAGAACATGTCTGAGATGCTGATGCTTTAAGGAAAGCTATTATTGCATCATCAAAAAATCTTAACCAAAAGGCTGTTCTCTGCATCCTTCCTTTAAAGTTTATATTGCAAATAAGCATTGCCAGCAAAAATCCTCAGCTTTAACAAAGCTGACACAACATAGAGCTTCTCTGTAATGCTATTTTGTGGGATATTAAAATCTAACAACTATATTGTTTTTGTGTGTGTATTCTCTGTATAAAAATATATTAACATTCTCTGTACCATGTAATAAAATCAGGGAGGATTGTTTACTTGCTAATTGTATTCATAAAATTATAGTTTTATTATTGATAGATGTATGATTTCTTAAATAATTTTATAGTTGTTGTTTATGAATGAAATTAATTCATTCAAGAATTTCTTGCAAGATCTTTGGGGAAAAAAAGTTGATACAGTTGCAGTGTGTTTTGTGCAATTAGACAGATTATAGACCTTATTCTCTAAAGGTCTTTCACTGTGACATTCTGTGGTTGCATATTCTTTGATTTTCAAATGTGCTGCTGGTATCCCCTATAGTACTCACACACGATGGTGAGTGCAGTTAGGTAAATGGGTGTGTTTGCAAAAAAAAATAAAAAATGTCTGTACAATTCTTTTAAAAATGAGAAGAGGAAAACTATATATAGTGAATATTAATGCTATTTATTATGATTGTCAGCTGTATTGTAACTGCTATAGGAACACAAATTCAAATTCAGAGTGTGGAATTTAAAGAACATTTTCAATGTACTTCTCTTATCTAATTTACTTTGCTTGATAACATTTGTGACAAAAGAATAGCAGCTTTACGTCATTAACAGACATTTATAAGTACATAAATATATCTGGTTAACTTTGCAGGATTTATTTAGTTCCCTGCCTGTGCTTCTATTTTTTGTATTATCCTGGACCCTGTTAGCTGTAATTGTTACTCCCATAAAGTTCTCTTTGCTTACTATCCTACTATATATGTTTGCAAGAGTAGTTAGACAAAACTTACCTGGCTGAAATTTGTTTCTTTTCTATGGTTGATATTATGTTTTAAAGGATCAGTAATTTGTCCCAATCAAGAAATACAAGGTTTTATGCAGTGTTCTCCACAGAAAATCCTTCCAGCTGGGCAGCATTATGAAGTAGGCAGGTGGGGGCAGTATAATACTATAACATTTTCAGCTATCCAAAGCACTAATTAATTGCAAAGTTGAACATAAATGTATCTAAAGATACTTTGTGCAGTAAACATTGACAGTTTTAATATTAGCTAAGATTAGTATTATTTAAAATTTTAGCTGGATGGTCAATAAAAGCAGCCAGGTGATACACCCATTAAAAAGGTCCTGTGGAGAGCAGTGTTTTATGGCTTTCCGTCTCTATTACTCTTAAATATGCATCATGAGATATAAAAGGGTTCTCTCCTAGTGGTAGAAGGAAACCATATCCCATTTGATTCTATTTTAAAATTTAAAAAAAATAAGGTTTTTAATATTTTCTTCAATAATTACTTTCCTTTGTTAGTAGCAATATCATTTTAATAAAAAAAAAAGTTAATGAGCACCAGCATTCAAATGTTTTATTGTTTGACATTTACAAGTTTATTTGTCTTAAAAATGGTATATAATATTTATGGGTGTACTTAAAGGGACATGAAAAACAAAATTGATGTGATTGATGTGACATGATTCAGAAAGAACATACAATTTTAAACACCTTTCCAATTTACTACTGTTATTAAATTTGCTTCATTCTCTTGGTATCCTTTGTTGAAGGAACATAACTGCATTATTGGGAGCTAGCTGAACACATCAGCTAAGTCAATGAAAATAGGCATATATGTGCAGCCTCCAATAAGCAGCTAGCTCCCAGTAGGGCATTGCTGCTCCTGAGCCTACCTAGATATGCTTTTCAACAAAGGATACGAAGAGAATGAAGCAAATTATATAATGAAGTAAGTTGGAAAGTTGTTATGTTCTATCCGAATCATGAAAGCTTAATTTTGACTTTACTGACCCTTTAGCTTAAAGGGACAGTCTACTCCAAAATTGTTATTGTTAAAAAAGATTGATAATCCCTTTATTACCTGTTACCCAGGTAATGCAGACTGCCCCCTTATCTCAGTTCTTTTGACAGCCTTGCATTTTAGCCAATCAGTGCTTACTCATAAATAACTCCCCAGGAGTGAGCACAATGTTATCTATATGACTCACATGAACTAGAACTAAGTGTGAAAAACTGTCAAAATGAACTGAGATAAGAAGCGGCCTTCAAGGGCTTAGAAATTAGCATATGAGCTTACCTAGGTTTAGCTTTCAACAAAGAATACTAAGAGAACAAGCAAATTTGATGATAAAAGTAAAATGGAATGTTGTTTAAAATTGCATCCCCTATCTGAATCATGAAAGTTTATTTTTGACTAGACTGTCTCTTTAATTATGGGGAACCAATACAGAGCGAAAATGCCAAATTTGTCACTTAAGCATAAAAACAGGGGAAAAGCTTTGTCCTCAAAAGGGGTTTAAAATGTTTGTTTAAAAATAATTGAGTATATACTATGCTACATTTATATTATTTACGTGCAAAATAAATATTAAAAATATATTGCAAAGTTGTTTCATTATGCATAACTAAACACTATACACATTTCAAGGTGATTACTAACCCTTTAAGAGCAGGGAGGGCACCTGTTTAATATTATCCAAAGATATGAGCCAACTTGCAGACATTGCTGTATAATATATTGATATGTTTATTTATGCAGTATTTTAATTTATGCAAAAATCTTTTATTGCTAAAAAAATGAGTTGGTAAACAAAAGTGTGAAAAGATGTACAAGTTGGGTATTATACATTTCTAGGTATCTGGTCTCTCCCTGGTTAATATTGACCAGTGAAAAGATTAAAAAGCAGTGGCTGTAAATGGGATAAATAAACCATAAACACTTCTTACAAGAAAACAGACTTGAATTTTATTGAGATACAATAGATAATAACACTATATGCCCAAACTTTGCAGAAGCTGACTACCTCCCATCCAGTTTTCAGTGAGAAACAAAGGTATGGTTATTCTTTCACAGTGCTTTTTGACGAAGCTCTTCCAGAGTAGCATATGTCTCAATGCCCAATAAGATAAAATAGCTGTGGCTGAATGTGCCCTGAACCAGGGGTGAAGTCCAGCAGGAACACATTGGAACAGAGTTCTAGCCCTATTTTTGGAGGTGGAACGAAGTTCACCCTGGACAGAGAACAGACACCCTTCAGTAAACACTGCTGCTGCTGGTGGGATCACCTCACAACAAAGCAAAAATGTGCTCACCAAGCAGGGAAAAGTCATGTCCTTTCAGCTTCCTGCTTTCTCTCTGATTGGAATTCCTATTAATTCTTCCAGAGATAGCTGGGATGAGGTTTGCAAGGGAAATACGTGTGTGCATACAAAGGAAGATAGTCCTTGCAATTAAAGATGTTTGTGAAACATCTTGTAGTAGGATAAGCCCAATTACTTTATTTTATACACCAATAGTATTTGCAGTCTGTTTATCTATGTTTGTGTCTGTATGTCTATCAATTTATGATCAGAAGGCCAGATTCTCTCCAGAATGCTGACCTGTGCAAGATAATGTATTTGCTGCAAATTCAGCCTTACCAGTTTCATCACAAAGTGCAAGGTGACCTGTTTTTCTTTCAATGTTACTGTACCCTGATACCTCCTGCTTTCTCTGCCAGTGTTACTTGCTTCATGTTTACCTGGTATACTTGTTAGTGGTAAAAGAAAATGACACTCGTGCCTTGTGATCATAATTTTACTTTAAATCACATTATCATTGTTTCTTGCTGCAGAGTGAGTGCACACACAAACCTTATCAAGATCATAATATCAGATGTTTACATTACAGAGCCTTAAAAATCCTGAGAGCAAGGGAGTAACATCTCCTACAATTTTACTAAGGCTAAAACCTTTTGGATTATTCAACATTATCAATATACAAATTCCGCTCCATGTGGTTTAAAAAGTGTTTGTCCGACTCCTCAGTATTAAGTATCAGTTGAATCCTAAATTTCAAATAAAAATGTAAAAATGTAACCATGGGTGTCCATCCTCAGGGCCAAAGGCAAACATTCAGCCCTTAATTGGTTTTAATTAAAAATATTAATTGTGAAGGGGTGGAAGTATTGGTGAGATCCCACACTTTTTTTTTGTAGGACTTGACCCCTTCCCCCGAGCCCCTCTGAAACTGGAACAGCTTGCTGTTTGCAAGATCTTGTGATAGCTAGAATGACACAGTTATCAATAGTAGTCTTTGCAGATGCCAGACCCTGGCAAGGACCTTGAGGAATTATGAACAAAATAATAGTCTTCCTGATAGCTTGAGTTTGTTTAATATACACATGGAGACAATGAACAATGTCCAAATGATAAAGGGGTTTTCCTTTCCTTTGTCATGTCTGGACACAAAGATGGCAACACTATATCTAGTAAAGAGTGAAATACAGAAACCACTTGGTGGAAAAAAGAATAGAAGTGTACAAATCTTTAATTCGTACGGATGAAATAAGATATGATTTTTAATATAAAACACCTAAATTTCAGAAACCCATATTCCATATGTTATAACTACGAGAAAGACACCAGTAGTCTTTAACACAAGGAACCAAAGTGAAGACTTGTGTAAGTTTTCAAATGATCCAATGATAGCAACTAAAACTAAAACCAAAAGCAGATCCTACAGTGTTGTGTTGAACAAGGAGGATATGAGC